>NW_020229503.1:1241553-1386553 GCF_003227725.1 Camponotus floridanus
TAAAGTAAGATAATCGAAAAATGAATATTTTTATAGATATTTTATGGTGTATGTAAAATTAAGAAATTATTTCAAGCCTCATAATTCGGAAGGTACTTAGTGAAAACTAACTTAATTATAGTGTTTTAGAAAGATCTCGAGATAAACTACAAGAATATGTATAATAATAAAAAGTAGGCAGTTCCATTTAAAAAAGTAGAGGTGATCTTTATGTGACCTACAGGTAACTCTTCAAAGTCAAATCAATGGTACCCTCTTATGGCCCCCTCGAAGCCATACAACTTTTGTCTAAAACATTTTTAAACTTATGGATTTTGAGACATTTCAGTGCGTAGATTAAAATAGCCTACTCTGTACATATACAGGGTTAGGAAAAAGTGTGGATATCCCTTAATATTTCGAAAAATACGCATTTTTAAAAAAAATGTTTCATACAAAAGTTGTAGGGTTTTATGTAGCGCATTACACAGTAACATTATTATGACCTCGAATAACGTTGTCAAGATTATGTGAAGGTCAGTTTCAATTTTTTAAGTGGAACCCCCTATTTTTCATTGCATACTCTTGTAGCTTACCTCGAAAGCTTTCCAAAATACTATAATAAATTATTTTTCCATGAAGTACTTTTCGAGTTATGAGGCTTGAAATCATTTCTTAATTTTACATAAACCATAAAATATCTTGTAAAATATTCATTTTTCGATTATCTTACCTTAATATTTTTATGTACAAAATAATGAGAGGAATCAATTAGTATAAAGAAAACACATAGTTATTTCTAAGAAAAAGTATATAATTTGCAATTAACAATTCCATATTTTACAAGATTCCATTTTTTTTCCATATTCCGTCCACGTGTGTACATGTATTATTCTCGCGTGATCGACAGTATCGATATCGATCTCGTGTATCATTGCGATGATTTACAGCCTGCTGAGCATGCTACGCGAACTCGCGATTCTTTTCGTGTTGTCGAGGACGAGAGATTTTGCGGAAAATTAAGCCGAAAACGCCACGACTTTATTAATTCGACGGTGTCTTATCGTAGTTTGGTTTTTCTCGTTCGGGCGGCCGATACGTCGTCCATTATAAGTTAATTCATCTCGCTCGCGCTCGATAACCACTGCACACGTGAGCTATAGACTCTATCTCTTAATTATCCGACTGCGAGATTCTTAATTCCGTTAATTGTGTCGATCAAAAATTTACATTATTTACGTTGTCTTTATTTCTTAAAATATATTATTATTCCATTGCATATATTGTCTTGCTATTTTCAGTAGGTTCTCAACCTCCTATCCTCCGTTCTGATCGACTCAACCTTTTCTCCGTTTCACTGCTGAGCTACTATGTTAAATACCATCCTATATTCCGTCGCATTCGTTTCTCCGTCTCCACTTTTGTTTCGTGTCGACATTTTTCGCTAGTTTTGTGTGATACAGTCTCCTGTACCTGGCGCCCAATCATTTGGAGATTTTTCGCGAATATTTTGAAGTGGAAACGCGAGATCGCGGATCACGCCGAAGGTGTCGCGCTCGAGAAGTCGACCGTGCGATCCCATACGATCCGGAAAAAACCACGATCACAATATATATATGGGGCGTTCCACGCCAAATCGGACACTATTTAGCTTTTGCATCGCCGATTTTTTTGAAAATTTTTTGTTTTAGTATTGGTTGAAAGAGGCCTCCATGATTTTTTTCAATTTTTTTTGTCGAATCGTTTTCAAGATATCGATTTTTCAAAAATTACGTTACTTTTTTTTTAGACGTCCATAAGTTTGCGAAAAATGGGCCAAATGGGACGGTTTTTTTTTTGAAATTTTTCTTTTTAAACGCACTTTTGATAAAAAATATCGAAAAAATTTTTCAAACCGTATTTCTATAAGATTTTCAAGTTTTAAATATAAATTGTTGATTTACCAAAAACACGTACTGATCGATTTTCTTAAAAATTTTTGGTAAAAAACTGTCATTCATTCCATAACTTTTAAACCTAAGTAGATAATGGGATAACGATGGGACCTATTTTTTTTTGATTTTTTTATTTCCATATTTTAATTATCCGTGTTGAAAATAAATATTAATCTTTTTTTCAGGCTCACCGGCAACGGTCATTGTTATTTATTAAATAAAATAGATATATCTTAATCATTTAATGAACGATGACCGATAATTTTTATTTGAATAAATCACAATATATACAAATTTCAACTCCTCAATAATTATATGACTGGGCAATAAAACCAAATTCTTTGCCAAATATTTATGCTCAATTCTTCTCTAACGAAGATTACATTCGAGCCAAAGAATCATTAGAGAAACGATATAAGAGAGCAAAGACAATAACAGGGACGCAAAAAATCATTGTGTAATTCCAGACGGAGAAGACACTTTGAGATTGAAAGAATTTTCGTTATCTGTTGAATCTCGAATTTATAAAATATTTAAACGTGTGAGAAAATAAATGCTACTGAATAAAAAAAACTTTATCAAGCATAATAAGTACTTTATTTCGCCTGTATCTTTTTCCTGAAATCAATCTGTGAACTAATTAATAATTACTATGTGTCAGATAATTATTAATAGTAGCTCCTGTGTATAGTATTTTTTTTTTCAGATATTTTTCAACAAGGATAACTTAAATAGAAAAATCGAAAAAAAATAGATCCCATCGTTATCCCATTATCTACTTAGGCTTAAAAGTTGTGGAATAAATGACAGTTTTTTACTTAAAACTACTTTTAAAAATTTTTAAGAAAATCGATCAGTACGTGTTTTTTGTAAATCAACAATTTATATTTAAAACTTGAAAATCTTATAGAAATACGGTTTGAAAAATTTTTTCGATATTTTTTATCAAAAGTGCGTTTAAAAAGAAAAATTTCAAAAAAAAAAACGTCCCATTTGGCCAATTTTTCGCAAACTTATGGACGTCTAAAAAAAAAGTAACATAATTTTTGAAAAATCGATATCATGAAAACCATTCGACAAAAAAAATTGAAAAAAATCATGGAGGCCTCTTTCAACCAATACTAAAACAAAAAATTTTCAAAAAAATCGGCGATGCAAAAGCTAAATGGTGTCCGATTTGGCGTGGAACGCCCCATATATATATATATATACATATATATACATATATAGATATATATATATAATTAGCACTATATAGTTTAGGTTATTCTTAAAAATAGAGATATGCCCTGAAAATTAATTTACTACATTCATGAAAATAAATTTAAGAAACTAACAAGCGTTTTCTCACACACATACATATACACACATACACGCATGTATACGTACAATAAGCATAACTTGTTATTCAGAAATTGTTCTCAATGAAATCGTTTTTAGACATTGCAAGCATTTCTACCTAGTATGATTGAAAAGAATCACGGTCGTATAGTGGCACTCTTATCTTTAGCAGCATTTTTAGGTGCTACACATGGTACCGTTTATTGTCCCACAAAAACGGCGATTAAAGGTAATTTAATCTTATAATAATCCTATTATAATAATCCTATTATAATAATCCTATTCGTGTATATAGTGTATAATTATTAATATTAACTATAAATTAACTATAAATTTATGTGCTTAAATTGAAGATAAAAATAAAAATGCAATTATGGAATATACTTTCCTAATATTTTCTTGATGTACATGTATTATAGTACTTATGGAAGCTGTCAGCGATGAATTGCGCATATATAGCAAAGGAAAATCTTTGATTAAATTCACTACCATTTATCCGGCCGTAGTACTTACTGGATTATTCAAGAAACCAAGAACGAGGTATGTTTATATATAATGATATAAGGTTGATGAATTGCATAATATTTTGTAATAAGCGATAGTGTAAATTATAACATTTTTCATATATTTTATAAATCAACATATTCAATAAAGAATTAGTGTTTTATTAACATTAAATCTTCTCACACACACACACACACACACACACACACACACACACACACACACACACACACACACACACACACACACACACACATTATATATAAGCATTCAAAATATATATTAAAGTAATAAGATATTTTTATATTTGTTGCAATAAAAGCAATTTTATTTTATTTGTCAATAAAATGTTCATTTACAACGAAAGGACTGACACCACAGGATGCAGCTTCATTAATAATTGACGCGCAAAGACAGAATGTGCGAGAAAGAAGTATACCTTCATATTGGCTGTTGATAATACGTTTATTCAGGTAAATCGCGTAAATAGAAATTCAATCATTAAATACATATAATATATTTCAAATAAATCAACATATGCTAATATATTTACGTATACTAATAAAAGCTATAAAATGAAAAAAATTGCATAAATCTCTCTACAGGGTGTTCGGAAATTCAACCGACAAATTTTCAGAGATTATCGCAGGCACCATAAGAATCATTTTTTGCAAATGAACCTGGGGTCAGAAACGTGTCATTACATCACTACGGCATACGGAATGTTTGAAGGAGGGACGTTGAAATATCACAAGAAATAAAAGTTTTATAAAAAATTGTTTCAAATAAAAGTTATAGGATAAAAAGGTCTATTTACTGGCGCCATGTGTTTGATCTTGGATGGCGTCACTAAGGTCATGACAACGTCACCTTGAATTTTTTAAATGAAACCCTACACTTTTTATTACATATTTTTGTTGCTTATCTCAAAAGTTTTCCAAAACACTATAATTAAAGTAGTTCTCATTAAGTACTTTCCGAGTTATGAGGCTTGAAATTATTTCTTAATTTTACATAAACCGTAAAATATCTTGTAAAATATTTATTTTTCGATTATCTTATCTTAATACTTTTATATACAAAATAATGAGAGGAATCAATTGGTGTAAAGAAAACACATAATTGTTTTGAAAAAAATGTAATTTTCAATTAACAATTACATTTTTTTCTTAAAAATAACTACTTTTGTTTGAAACAATTTTTTGTAAAACTTCTATTTTTTGTGATATTTCGAGGTCCCGACTTTTTCAAACACTTCGTATGTCGTAGCGATGTAATGACACATATCCAATCCCAAGTTCATTTGCAAAAAATGTTTCTTATGGTGCCCCCAACAATCTCTGTAAATTTATAGGTTGTATTTCCGAACACCCTGTATATGCAGGGTGATTCAAAATAATCCTATTGTCCGTGAAATGACACATTATTGAATCAATTCTAAGACGATTTTTCCTTTGGCAAAATTTCGTCCGAGGCTTAGTTTTTGAATTATTAAAGAAAGTAATTAACTTATGACGGGTTGGATACAAGGGCAGTGATGGTAGGCCTAGAGAACTCTAGGACCTCTAGGAGAGAGAATGGACAACTGATCAAGCTTTTTCATGATTGGCTGGCAGAAAATGTATCAATTTTAGCTATTGCGACGCCAATGCAAAATATGATGACACACAAATAGGTTAATATAACCTATTTGTGTCATGATATTTTGCATTGGCGTCGCAATAGCTAAAATTGATACATTTTCTGCCAGCCAATCATGAAAAAGCTTGATCACATGTCACATGATCAGTTGTCCATTCTCTCTCCTAGAGGTTCTCTAGGTAGGCCGGGTGACTTTTTCGCGCATGTGCAGTAGTAATCACAGGAAAGTAACGGTGTATCAGATAGCGGATTATGGGCGCCAAAGTTTTGGCGGGCAAGCTGAGGTCGGTGATGCCAGAAAGAAGTCCCGAGTGAATGTTATAGTGTTTTAAAGTACGAAAAAAGTGATTAGTGAAATGAAAGTGTGCTGTTGGTCGCTCGTAAAAATTTTTAAAAATTTTTTAAAAATTTTCTTTCAGAAATTTATTTAAGGGCAATCAGTGACACACCTTTTGCTTCTACTATTTAACGCCGATACTTCGTTAATGCCGCATGCGGCGCATGCGCGAAAAAGTCACCTGGCCTACCATCATAGGCAAGAGTAGAGACCTATAATCAGAGATGCGCCAATGGCGAATAATTTTTTATTGATCACTGTGAAATCACGTGGCTTTTCCGCCATCTTATCTCTTCCTCCTTCCCTTCTCGTATAATATTTAGCGATGAATCGCTATTTACACGAGAAGGATTATTTAATTCGCATAACATGCATTTGTGGAGCGATGAAAATCCCAGAGTTACACGAGTCAGGAATTTCTAGACGTTGGAAGCTCAATATCTAGGCTGGATTTATAGGAGCTGAAATACTAGGCCCAATTGTTCTCCAGGATATTTTGACCAGCGCAACATACATAGACTTATTATAAAATAATCTAGCAGATTTCTTAGAAGAAGTACCATTATTGGAAAGAAACAAAATTATATTTCAACAAAACGGTGCTGGACCTCACAATTGTGCCAGAATTATGACAAATTTTTTAAACAACGAGTTTCCTGGACGCTGGATGGGCCGATATAATCCGATATGTTGGCCTGCAAGATCTCCGGATCTCAATCCATTGGATTTTTTTCTTTGGGGATATTGCAAAGAAAAAATTTATAAAACGCTCCCTGAAGATATTGAAAATTTAGAAACAAGATTGCGATATGCCATATGGCCTATTGAAAAAGACATAATGGATAATATCCAAGAAAATTTATTGAAACGCATGAGAACTTACGTTAGGATGGATGAGAGCCATTTCGAGCACCTACTATGATTTATAAATTAATCCGCCCTTTTTATGGCGATCAGAAACAATCCGCTCTTTTCAGAGCAACCAATATTTTTGAACATTTGAAACATTTTCTTTCATTTTTAAAACCATAAGAAAAAATCAAGAGAGATTGAAACGCTAGAATTCAATGATATTTTTTCATATTAGTTTCATATTATTATTGATTTTCAATCAGATAATAGTTTAATAAATATTTAATAAATAAATATATTTAATATTAATAATAATATTTAATAATAATAAATAAATATTTAATATTAATAAAAATATTTAATAATAATAAATAAATATTCAATATTAATAATATTATTTAATAATAATAAATAAATATTTAATATTAATAATAATATTTAAGAATATTTAATAATAATATTTATTATTAATAATAAATAATATTTAACATTAATAGTAAAAGTATTAAACATTTATTTATTCTAATTAATTTTAAAACAAATATCATACAATATAAATATTATATGATAATAATATTATGAAATAATTATATTTTGCGCGAATGTCCTCCGAGGCCCGCTCGATGATGCCAGGGACGCGTTAATTGTCTTAGCGAGTATGCCTAAGCAGTATGTTTTGACAACAATTCGGCGGCTGTTATAATTTTAAATCTAACGATAAAACGAGGTCAGAAGCGCGGATGCGAGAATCGAATAAGTCAGTCGAGACAAAGCGTTGATCGAGAAAATTTGCGAAGAGATCGAAGGGTGACCGATAATTATTGAAGGCGCGATACTTGTTCTTTATTAATTATAATATTAATTGATCCACTTTTTTCTTTATAAATATATCCATACTCATTTATTTAACTAAAAGTTTCGAGTGATTCTATTGCTACCTCTCCAAAAAATTACTAAAACGACTCATACCGATGAAGAAGTCGACAAACTTGGGGGCTCAGCCGGGATTTGAATAGACTAAGTAAGCCAAAAATAATTAAATTAGTCGCGTAGTGAGACGTTGCGTAGAGAACATAATCGGTCAAATTTTCAAAAGTTGCCGAAAGTGTTTGCGTTGCTGGCATTGAGTGATAACATACAAGTGATCGTGAGAAAGAACGTTATTATTTGAATTTCTTTGAACTATTGCAATTCGCGTTGATCGGTATTGAGCTGTGTTGCGTTAATTCGTGTAGACTGGCATAATATTGGAGAGAGTCAGAATAATGAAGTCCGTGCGTGATTTCACATTACAAAAATTGAAAGATAAGTTGACGGCGTTGGAAATGGACTGAGTGGGAACGAAAGCCGAATTGTTTACGCGATTGATGGAGCATGATCCGTCCGGTGGATGGATGGAGGACGCTGAGGAGGGTCATAAGACGCGAGCGACGGGCGATGACTTATACGTGGCTAATACAACGAATGCTCGAGAGCTTCAAGCGCAATATGAGCGAGAATTAAATTTGATGCGCAGAGAAGCTGCATTGAGAGAGCGGGAGCTTGCGTTGGCACGCCGCGAAATAGAGATGTTGCGTGAGGCCCAGCAATGGGCCATATCGAGGGCGAACACGTGGAGGCGGCGTCAGTGGCAAGTGAATCGACAAGTAGTCAGGTGCAGTCAAGGATTAGTATATTGGCTATAGCGGATCTTCTCGGTCAATTTGATGGGAGCAGCGAATTATATAAGAGATGGGAGAAACAAGTGCGATTGTTAAAAGCGACTTTCAAGCTTGATGATAGCCAGGAGAAGTTATTAATGGGTTCAAAGCTGAAGGGAAAAGCGAGCGAATGGTTTCATTCGAAGTCCGAGTTGATAGACGCACAATTTGAGGATTTCTTAACGCAGTTGCGGGGCATGTTCTTTCATCGACTAAGCAAGGCGATGAGACGAAGGAGGTTTGAGAAATGCACTTGGAGGAGAGGGCGTTCAGCGAATATTTCCACAAAAAGATGATCGTTGCAAATCACATGCCTGTCGATTCCGATGAAGTAATGGATTGTCTAATTGATGGTATCCCAGACGTTACGAGATCAAGCACGAATACAAAGATTTCAGACGACGACAGCCCTTCTCGAAGCATTTGAAAAAATTATCCTGCGAGAAAAGGGTGTCACGAGAGAGCACGGATGGCGCGGTTGCAAGGAATGGCGGCAAAGGACGATTCATTAGAGCTGGCGAAACGGAGCATAAGAATGCGGCGAAGGGGGACGCAGTTAAGAAAAGATGATTCTTATGGCTCAGCGACTCATCTGGCTGTGGATTGTCCGACAAAAGACAAGGGCATGAAGTGTTTGGAATGTCGTGGATATGGACACATCGCATCACAATGCCCGAAAAAGCAAGTATCTGAGATGAGAGACACTTGCGTGGTGAATCAAGCGGTTCATAAGAAATATTATAAAAATGTAATAATCGAGGGATGCGGGGTAACTGCGCTGGTTGATACGGGTAGCGATCTCAGTCTAATGCGCGCCGACAAATATCTTAAAATAGGTGCGCCGCGCTTGCGGCAAAATGAAATACATTTTCGTGGCGTAGGATTAAGTAATTATCAAACATTGGGCGAATTTTGTACTAACATTGTTATTGACGAACATGCATATCCTATTAAAATTAACGTAATTTCAGATAGTCTCTTGCAGCACGAAATGTTGATTGGAACGGATTTCCTAAATACGGTAGAATTATCCGCGAAGGAAGGATGTTTTGGTTTTGTGTGTTATTGACCTTCGTGATTAATATCTTAATCACGAAGGTCAATAACACACAAAACCAAAACAGTATTTCTGAAGTATTACATGTTGATTATGCTTGCGAGGTAAATAGAGTCGATGTATCACACATAATAAATATAGAACAAAGACACGAAGTCGAAAGAATTGTCGAGAAATACAATCCTGAAAGAACGCGCGATGTAAATGTCAAAATGACTATCATTGTTAAAGACAAACCCGTCTGATAAACCCGTCTATCAAAGAGCGCGACGTTTATCGCCGTCGGAAAAGGCCGAAGTAAATGCGCACGTGGAACAGTGGGTACGCGACGGTATCGTGCAGCGTTCGATATCGGAATACGCCAGTCCAATAGTCTTAGTGAGAAAAAAAGACGGAACGACACGACTTTGCGTAGATTACCGACAAATCAATAAAATAATAGTAAAAGACCGGTATCCTCTTCCTTTGATTGAGGACTAGCTTGATAGGTTGCAAGACGCCAGGATATTTACAACACTCGATCTTAAAAATAGATTTTTCCATGTTTTGTTAGATAAAGATAGTCGCAAATACACATCGTTCATTATACCGAACGGTCAGTACGAATTCCTTAGAGCGCCATTCGGATTATGTAATTCGCCCGCTGTGTTTCAGAGATTTATTAGCGTTATATTTAATGATCTTATTAAAAATAAAATTGTATTGACGTACATGGACGATCTAATTATTCCGTCTGAGAATTGCGAAATCGGAATAGAGTGACTGAAGATTGTGTTGGAAACAACGTCTCGATTCGGTTTGATTATTAATTGGAATAAATGCTCTTTTTTAACGACTCGAATAGATTATTTAGGGCATGTTATAGAGAACGGTTCGATTCGTCCGTCGGAGCGTAAGACAGAGGCCGTAATGCGATATCCAGAACCTAGAAACATTAAGCAAATACAAAGTTTCTTGAGTCTGACGGGATATTTCAGGAAATTTATAGCGGGATATTCTAAGATTGCCCGTCCGTTGACGAGCCTACTAGAGGCGAATGCAAAATTTATATTTGACAGAGACGAGAGATCCGCATTTTATCAATTGAAGACAGCCTTGGGTGCTGATCCTGTGCTGAGACTTTATCGCTCAGATCGTGAGACCGAGCTGCATACGGATGCATCGATGCATGGGTATGGGGCGATATTATTGCAGCGCGATAGAGTTGATCAGTTGTTGCATCCCGTGTATTACATGAGCGGTAAAACTACGGCAGAGGAAAAGTACTCAAGTTACGAGTTGGAAGTTTTAGCGATAGTTAGAGCGCTGAAAAAATTTAGAATCTATTTGCTCGGAATAGCTTTTAAAATTGTGACTGATTGTCGTGCGTTCGCGTTAACGATGAAAAAAAAAGACTTGTATGTTAGGGTAGCTAGTGGGCATTACTCCTGGAAGAATTTACATATACAATAGAACATCGTCCGGGAAAGAGTATGATTCATGTAGACGCGCTTAGTCGTAATCCTATTTGATCTGTTTTGATTGTAGACGAGAGCGATGAAGGAGTGATTATTAGATTAAGAAAAGCGCAGCACAACAGCGACGAATTAAAGAAAATAATCGATGTAGCGAAGCAGCGGACTATCGACGGTTATGTTATGCGAAATGGACTGTTGTTTAAAGAGGTCAATGGCAATGTGCGGCTCGTAGTACCGAAAGCTATGCAGTCACAAATAATAAAACGCGCACACGATAAGGGACATTTCGCTGTTAATAAGACTGAGCAATTAGTGAAAAAGGATTATTGGTTTGGAGGTATGCGTACGAAAAAGTAATTCGTAATTGTATTGACTGCGTTCTGGCCGAGCGTAAGCAAGGAAAACAGGAGGATTGGCTGCATACGATAGAGAAGGGAGATTTGCCGTTAGACTGTTATCATATAAATCATTTGGGACCGCTCCCATCCACAAGGAAAAATTATAAGCATATTCTCGTCGTAGTAGATGCGTTTAGCAAATTCGTATGGTTTTATGCTACGAAAAGTACGGGTACGGCCGAGGTAATTGCGCGACTTAAAACACAATCGGCAGTATTCGGTAACCCAAGGAGAATAATTTCGGACAGAGGTACCGCATTTACCGCGAATGACTTCGAAGAATATTGTAGGCGGGAGGGCATCGAGCATGTTCTCATTACTACAGGCGTACCGTGTGCGAACGGACAAGCTGAGAGAATAAATCGAACCTTGATATCATTGCTGACTAAATTAGCCACTCCTAAGCCCGACGAGTGGTTTAAGCAGTCAAATGTGGCGCAGCAATATTTAAATTCGACCGTGAGTAGAAGCACCAGGTTTTCGCCATCCAAGTTGTTATTCGACGTACAAATGCGATTAAAGAACGATTTGCGAATCAGAGAGCTAATCGAATCAGAGATATTGGACGCTGTACAAGATGAAAGAGACGAGTTGCGATTGCGAGCGAAGGAGAACATATTGAAAATCCAGCAAGAAAATCGCTAGAATTTTAACAAAAAGCGCAAAGAGCCTAAAAAATATAATGAGGACGATTTAGTGGCGATCAAGCGTACGCAATCCGGACCTGGAATGAAATTTTCGTCGAGGTATTTGAGTCCATATACCGTAGTGAAAGTCTTGCGAAATGATTGCTATTTAGTTCATAAAGCAGGGAATCACGAAGGCCCGCGGCAAACGTCTACGTCGGTGGATCATATGAAGTCCTGGATAGAAGATTCTTTCGATCTGAGTTCTGACGAGATGGATGACAGTTGAGGGCACCTGTCCTTGCCGAGTGTGGAATAATTATATTTTGCGCGAATGTCCTCCGAGGCCCGCTCGATAATGCCAGGAACGCGTTAATTGTCTTAGCGACAAACAGTATGTTTTGACAACAGTTCGGCGGCTGTTATAATTTTAAATCTAACGGTAAAACGAGGTCAGAAGCGAGAATCGAATAAGTCAGTCGAGACAAAGCGTTGGTCGAGAAAAGTTGCGAAGAGATCGAAGGGTGACCGATAGTTATTGAAGGCGCGATACTTGTTCTTTATTAATTATAATATTAATTGATCCACTTTTTTCTTTATAAATATATCCATACTCATTTATTTAACTAAAAGTTTCGAGTGATTCTATTGCTACCTCTTCAAAAAATTATTAAAAACGGCTCATACCGATGAAGAAGTCGACAATATTATACGCTAAATTGTCGCGTCTTCAATCAAACACATGTTCACGTTCGACAGCGCTGTTAGTACCTTAGCCTATCGTAACCAACCATAACCAAAAACTGTTTGCTGTCGCCAGATAAATATCGTCGCCATCGTTGTCACGTCATCGCGTCGTGTAATAACATATGTGAGCGTGTCTTTCTTTAATCGAGTGGTTTGTAACGAAGCGCCTGCGCCTCGTTCCTAGTTCTTTTTTTTACTGGAATAAATATATTTATTATCTCTCTATGTATGCGCTTATCTAATCGCACCCGCTAATTTCCCGCTATCTTGCTCGCAACCTAGCATGCTCGCACGCTCTCTCGCTCGCACGCTCGCTTTCTCGCTTGCTCTCGCCACTTTGCGCTTGCTGTCTCGCTCCCGCTCACTCGGTCCGAATCTTCCCCAAATTTCGCAGTCCTGCCCCACCTGAGAAATTCGCCAGGTAGGGGATCTCCGGCCGGGTATAAAAGCCGGCACGACCAGTGCCTCGGGGCTAGATCCTGACCAGATCTCGTCCGGGCCGAGGAGCTACTCGGCTCCCGGTGTCGGTCATTCCGCTCGAAGCTTACCGAGCTCCTATCCTCGCTCCCTGGTTCAGAGCACGGTCTCTACCGTGCCCGGTCGGTCGCAACCGACAACCAGGAGCTCCTATCGAGCCATGGACGATCCGGTCCCGTACTCGGTCGGTTGCAACCGACGTCCGGAAACGGTCCGGCTCTCACTCCGGATCGAGGTGTTCCTCGATCCGCCGGGTGTCTCCGGCTTCCTGAAACCGCTTCAGGTCGAGGTGTTCCTCGATCCGCCGAGTGTCTCCGGCTTTCTGAAACCGCTCCAGGTCGAGGTGTTCCTCGATCCGCCGGGTATCTCCGGCTTTCTGAAACCGCTCCAGGTCGAGGTGTCTCTCGACTCCTGCCGAGTAATTCCGGCTCCTGTACCAGTCCCGATCGAGGTTCCTCGATCTATTGGGTGTCTCCGGTTTTTCCGGCTCCAGTCCGAGACGACTTGTCGTCCGATCCACTGGGTAACTCCGGGTTTTTCCTGTACGCAGTCTCAGTCGAGGCAAACGCCCGACTGCACGGGGCCGGCCATTAGAAGCCGTACTGACAAACCAGCCCCGTCGACGGTACAACTAGTCCTAGGTTCCCTGTCCGTCCCGCATATCCGTCTTCCGCTGTATATTTTCCCCGTAGAGCAAGTCCGTGTTTCCGTGACCGTCCGATAGTTTCTAGCGCGCCCGTTGTATATTTCTTTCCCGTGCAAGGCCTACTGTTTCGTTTAGTACACCGGATAGTACCGTTCTTAATTAGTTATACGTACGCCGACATTTGTACTCGAACACATACACAGCGACATCACACACACCGACATTTATACCATCACACACATACACACACACCTCTTGTACATACAACATTTATTTAATAAACATACACCTAGTCTTAAGAATAAATGTTCGCACAAGTTGAATTATTTCCTCCCCCCCCCCCCTTCGCTCGAATCCTGGCTAGCCGACGAGCCGTTCCGGAGCGTCGAGAAAGGTGGTCCGTTACAGGTTTTTAATTGCCAACAATGATTATTCGACAGTGATTGATAGTGATTAGTGACTACGTTTACATGTCACCCTTAATCGGGTTTAATAACATCCGTAGTTCTAAGACTAACCAACACAGTCATTCCATTCTTCAGAGGAATAGTTGTGATTGGGCAGTTTTAGAACTACCGATGTTATTAAACCCGATTAAGAGTGACGTGTAAACGTAGTCAAAGATAGAGTCATTGGTAAATTTTTCGTCTTATCGAATGAGTGAATGTGATTATGTTGAAGTTTATAAAAGAATACAATTTATAAAAACAAAGGACTTTCGATTAATTATTTAGTATGGATCTCTGTCCTTTAGAACGTGATATCTACGTTCAATTTGAATGAAACTACGATCGGAAAATTCATTTCTCAAGAAATTACAGCAATACATCGAACAAGGTAATAATAACTATTCTTTGGTGTTTTGTGAAACAGATTTCGAGATGTCAAATAAATAGTGTTAGAGAAAATTCGTGAAAGAGAAGGGTTTTTAGGCTGTAGGGAGTACCAAGTTGGTAATTCGACTTGGTACTCGAGTCTCACATAACTTACCGGATCACCCGGTGAGTATACATAAAGTGCATTTTCCCCTAACTCGTAAAAAAAAAGGTACAATATAAAAAAGATAATAATAATTAAAGTGAAAATGTATAATAATAAAAAGTAAATAATAATTTAAGTAAGAGTAATAATAACTTCAAGTGAGTAAGCAAATGAGAGAGAGAGAGGAAGAGAGAGAGATAGAGAGAGAATGAGAATTATGTATTCGCATGTGTGTGTATGTAATGATCAGCTGATCGCAGCGGGCGCCCCGTGTAAGCACCCGCGTCTGACGGTGAATCGCGTCACTCTTGCCTGCCTTTTGTATCCAACCCGTTATAAGTTAATTACTTCCTTTAATAATTCAAAAACTAAGCGTCGGACAAAATTTTGCCAAAGGAAAAATTGTCTTAGAATTGAAAAACTCAAGAATGCGTTATTTCACAATAGGGTTATTTTGAATCACCCTGTATTTAGTAAATGCAAATATTATTATACTATGTTTTTATTATTTTTATTTTTATATTTCTTATAATAAAAATAATATTTCAATTTCAGAGTCTTCCCCCACAAAACAATATTCAGCATTTGAGATTTTTTCGATATTGGCTTTGATGTGGAAGATTAAAAAATTTGAAAAATTTCAAACATTTTTTTAATCTGATATTTAAGAAAACCGATCCACATATTCTACATACATATGTATCTTATAATATGTATTACTTTGAATTTAGTTTACTTTGAATTTAGTTTACATTCAAAATAATAAAAATAGCTATATTTTTCATAATTATAATTATTATAATCATATAATTATTATGTTACGTCCAAGCTCGGAGAAGGATGGGTTGAAGAAAGGGTGTAACAATGATACTTTTCCGAAATCGCACAATAGAAAGTAAACGACTCGGGTCGAACAAACTTTAAGACAATATCAGATTTCGGCCTTTCAATAGCATGCGGTAGCATCTCTTCTCGCAGAGAAGAGCGAGAGAGAATTATGTTTTGTCTCCTATTATCTTCTCCATGCTACCGCATGCTACCGAAAGGTTGGAATTGGGCTAGCGGAATGCGGAATGAGAGCGAAACCAATCGCGAACATTCCGCAGTTTTCATTATACGAATTTCAAATCCTCCCCATCCCCATGGAACGGAATGAGCGTAAGCAGTCCGAGCAGCACATCCCTAAATGACTCTTAAATATTGTTTTTATAGCTCGTTTTTATTATCATGTATATAAATATTGAATTAATTAATTATTGCGTTTCTTATCGGAAATATTGATTGAAAATGTTAAAATCTGTCGAATAAATTTTAACGTATTTCAACACTTTTGAAATAATAATTCGTGATTGGTCGCGCAAAATTTACTTATGCTACATGGGGACTTAGAGGCCCATGTTTCTGCGCAACAAAAATGACAGAACTGTATATATGTATACATATACCTTGTTAAATTCGTGACAACGAATTATGGAACAGCGTGGTCAATACAGAACAGAGGTAAATTATTAATTATTACAAGTACATTATTAATTATTACTCATTGTTGATGGAAAAAAGAAAATTGAAACTTAATAATTGGCAGGCAATATATGATATACAATGAAATATATTAACAATATATATTGTACAAATATTGTAATTTTATGTGATAATTTATGTATTGAGAGCTACAAGGAAATCCGATGGATACAATATGTGTATATTACGCTGATTACGCAATCTGCGAAAAAGTTATTCTGCTAAAGTTGCTGAAAAACGCGGAACGCTCATGATTAGTTCCGCTCTCGTTCCATGTTCCGCTATTCCGCTGCATGGGTCCGCACCCTAAGCACACAAGTGAAAATCGCGTGTATAGATACACGATTTTTACTTGTGTACTTATCCCTTCCACTATGTTGCCAGTTGCTAGCGTAAAGCGTAAGCGTTCTGGCATCACTGTTTCAGCCGCTTGTGAGCGAAATTTTGGCAGCAGACGTCTCTCTCTTGGGTCCTTCCCGAGCATAAAAAATATCAATCCGTTGGGCACTTTGCCGATTGTCTAATCCTAGCTTGTGTAACCAGGATCACATTAGGATCGTTTTACTCACAAGGGAATCTTGCAAATCCGAAAATTCTGATTTTGATGAAACTTTACACAAATATAGGGCTCCATGAATTTAGCCGACCAACTTCGATTTTTTCAATTTTTTTATAACGAATCGTTTGTTCGTCGTTTGTTGGTGATTGTTGGCCTAATTTCAGCGTTTGTTCCCAAAGAACACATTGTAGTCAAAATGATGTCATAATTACATCACAATAGAAGAAATCAAAATGATGATTTTTGGTTACAAAATTTGACGATTTGTTGACGATTATTAATATACGCTATAAATGGATTATTTCTTATTTATATCTACCTAATTTCAAATAATCTGTTTAATATTTTGAATTCCAATGAGGAATCCAGATTATTAAACAACAAGACAAGAAAACTAGTGTCTCCGAGCTACAGCGGATGGTAATGCCTAAAAATTCTTTAATTGTACGCGAAAATTTAAACGAGAACAAGGCATATGCATATATTTTACTTGGTGCATTTACCAAGATATATAGATTCTCATTTTTGAGAATTCTATAAAACTCTTTACCCCCTTGAAGAGACGTAGACGAGAAAAATATCGGGGCGAAGTCGCTGAATCGGGAATCGAACCCGAGTCTTTCGCTACCGTGCGA
Source organism: Camponotus floridanus (assembly GCF_003227725.1). Classification (NCBI taxonomy): domain Eukaryota; kingdom Metazoa; phylum Arthropoda; class Insecta; order Hymenoptera; family Formicidae; genus Camponotus; species Camponotus floridanus. The sequence goes on from NW_020229503.1 coordinate 1,258,946, forward strand.
CTGCTTTTTACCACTGAGCTATTCAGCCCCAGACCGATATCACTCTCAGATTATTAAATAAATTATTTTAACCCTTGTGTACGCACCCAACTTTACCAACGTTCGGACGCACCGGGTACCCCGGTGCCCACCTCTCATTTTTTCAATTTTTTCAATATTTATGCAATTGAAATGGTTTCCTTAAAGTTTATCTCAGTAAATAAACATAAAAAATGAGAGGTCGAAGCATTTGTAAATAAATTGGCCTGCTGTAGCTCGTACAAAGGTAAGAGAAAACAGGATTTTCGAGGTCGACGCAGGTAGCGCGCGGTTACTAAGGCTGCCAGGCAGCCAGCTGTTTCCCCTCCTTACATCTAAAGAAGGGTCTGAATAGATGTGAGCTGTGCTCCTACGTACCGAAGAAGAATAAAGCAGTTATTCTAATATCAACGATGCATTCCGACATGGCTGTGAGCGATGATGCTAAGAAGAAGCCCTATATTATCACATATTACAATAAATATAAAGCTGGCGTCGACACGATGGATCAAATGATTAGTAGATACACTACACAACGTCGCACTTTGAGATGGCCGGTAGTTATGTTTTTCAACATATTAGATGTTGCCTCACTCGCTGCCTACCTCATTTATTATGAAAATAATAAGATGCTGCCGAAAAAAACCAACCAGCGACGGTTATTTCTATGCCAATTGAGCGAAGAACTTGCAACGCCAATGATTGAGGATCGATATCATAACGTGCAAATAATGAGAAATTATAGCACCAAGATCGCTATTGAAAGTGTAATCGGTCGGCCAGTAAATCCAGTGGAGGCTGATCCAGGTCCGTCAGTTCAACGAGATGCATCAGGAAGGAAGAAAGTTATCGGTTCCTGCCATATTTGTTACAAACAAACAATTAAGAAGAGAAGGAAAACACGAAAGACCTGCTCCGAATGTGATAGGCCTATTTGCGATGAACATGCGATAACTTTTGCCAAGTGCATAGAATGCAATAAATAAATGTTTTTTTTTTGTTTTTTACATAAATTTTCATGTATTCTATTATTACGCAACTCATTTCACGTGCATAAATCAAATAAATTAATAAAAAAAGCTAATAGTTCACTCAAAATTGAATTTTTCTATGGTGGGTACCCGGGTAACCGGGTGCGTCCGCGGCATATGTATACTTTAAACTAGATTATTTATGCTTAAAAAAATTCTTAAAAATCTCCAAATGCACCATTTGCTTAAAAATGAGTTAAATAACGACGATCCGGGCGTACAAAGCAAAATTTTCATTTTTAATCCACTTACATGCAAAAATGAGCAGTGGTGGGCACCCGGGTAACCGGGTGCGCACACAAGGGTTAAATTCGGTTTATTAGAAATTAAACTGATAAATAGTGATGCCAGGAACAAGAAGAGAACATTACCCATACGAACACAAGCAGAGAGCTGCTACGTAATTCTCTGATTGTGTGCATGTGAGCATCGTCCTGTTTCTGGCACTATTGCTCACAAAAGGAAAAAAATATACTATAGATCTTATCTAATGTTTAGCAGCACTTTATCTATATCCTTTATGCCGCGTTTACAATGAAATTTTAAGAAGATCTGAAGCCGGATTATTTCAAAAATAATCAACCATGATTGGTCAATTTGCCTACGACTTACGATTTGCGACGTTACGATACGACCAATGTAGATCCGGCTTAAGGCGTAAGACTTAAGAAATTGACCAATCACAATCGAATATTTTCTTAATACTTGACTGTGATTTGTCAATTTCTTAAGTCTTACGCCTTAAGTCTCCTTAAAATCTCATTGTAGACGACGCTTTATATACATTCATGATGAAAAATTGAATACGAGTTTAGTTTAGTGTCCCTAGAATACAGAGTCTGGACAGTTCATAGACATCTTTTCATTGATTCAGCTCGCAAGCCCTCAAAATGGCGGAACGAATCAAAATATAGCGGGAACGCACATGCATTCAAAGAACAATAAAACATCATTAATATAAATAAAGTAATATAAATAAATAAAATAATGAAAAGTAAAATAAAAAATCCTAAAATCAAGGTAAAACATTGAAGAACAAGATTTATTTCGTATTTTATTTATTCTAAATGTAAAATTTGATCATATATATAGCTAAACAAATAGATATAACAAAATATTGCATAATATTAAGGAGGAATTGGAACACTTGACACAACAATAAGGCATGGTTTAGCCTATCATTAAAATTAAATGTATATTTTATTAATATTATTTAGAAGTTAGAGCTAAAATAATTTATATGTATTATATGTATTAATAATTATATGTTATAATATTTGATATGTTATACATTATATATTATTATGTGTTATTATTTATGTTATTTATTACTTACTTTTTCTCATTATGTATCTTCAATTCTTCTATAAGAAACTCTTTTTCATTATATACTCACATCAAACATTGACGCCATTTTGAGGGACTTTGATTCGGATTGTCCAGACTCTGTATTCTAGGGACACTAGTTTAGTTAAGTTTGATACGCCGCGTAGCGGCAAATGTAGAAACTCACTGTATAAATGTATATAAAAGTAAGATGATAATAAAAAGGCTATTAAATTATAAAAAATGATCCATTGATGACATCGAAGCGACATAAAGCCATATACATTAATAATAATTTTCCGAACTTTTACGCATACTAAACTTAATACTATACTACTATATTAAATTTGCAAGACAAGCGCAAAGTCATTTTTCCGTCACAAGCAGTATATGTTACTGAGATCAAATTTTCGTCACATGATTATTTCAAGTCAAAATAAAGTCATTTTAACTTTTTCTTGACTTTAGTGTGTTCCTTGAGTTGGTTTATATTTTTTTGTAAAATAAAAAAAATACAAAAATCAGCGTGAAGTTAGCCGGCGAAATCTCATTTTCGTTTAAAAAGCGGTTCAATCGATGCGGAATCATTTCGAGATGATTGTTGGCCTAATTATAACATTTGTTGGTTCATTATTTGCTTTAAAAACAAAAAATAAATTTTTAGATTAAGGCCGAATCTATATGAATAAGCCTTAAGGATTGATCAATCATAGTTGAATGTGAAATAGTAATCAAATATGATTGGTTTCTTACGACAAGGCTTTATAAATATCAATAAATTTAGGGTCAATCGACACGTTTTTGCATAAAATTAAGAATCTATCCAAAAAAAAGTGTCGCTCTGCACCGCGAACCGAAATATTCACAATAAAAGTTCACTACTATTTAGGTTAGAATATCTGTTATACCCATAGACGTAGTAAGTATAGACCGAGCATCCATTGTATAAGCGTTAAGCATACGAAAAGAAAGACAAAAGATATAAGATGAGTTTCTTTCTCTTTTTAATGCCGAAGAAGTGGGGAGCATTTCTCCTCATTTCCTCGCCCCTCCATGACGAACCGGCGCGAGAAGATGTGGGAAGTGCTCCCCACTTCTCCGGCATTGAAAAAAGAAAGAAACTCATCTTACATCTTTTGTCTTTCTTTTCGTATGCTTAACGCTTATACAATGGATGCTCGGTCTATACTTACTATGTCTATGGTTATACCTATGGCACTTATACACACACTTATACACACACGAGGGGGTGCAAGGGAGGCCTTCGGCCTCCCTCCTGCACCCGCCCCATTCCCCTCGCTTCGCGTGGAAAGTTGCATCCTATCATAGGCACCCTTACCGGCGGGGTGCAGAAGCCCAGATAGACAGATATGCTGAACATAGCATGCAAACATTTTATGTATACTTTGTGATGCAATTAGAACAGCATAAAATTACAAGTAACTTTAAATATAGGTATTATGATGTCATATTGTTATCATATATTTGTGTATTTCACAATATAACAATATGCTGTACTTTGCTATAAACGCACAACTGCAATCATTATAGAAAATGTTTCTAGTATAAAATTATGTTGTAATTGTATTGTTACGTCCAGGGGAGTTCACGATTCTTTTCTTTCCCGTATCTGGTGCACACGTGCACGACTTCCAAAATCGTTAATGACAGTTAAATTGAAATGGGATTCTCAGTAAATGCTCCAAAATAACAGTCAGATATTAACGGGCTATAAAGAGTAGCATCTGGTTAACTAAGGCGCCAGTCAGTCAGACGAATTTGATATTTTTTGATCACTTAAAAACTCATAAAATCTAAAGAAGCTATAGAAAATAAAAGAAACTATTCATGAAACGCGAGTGACCGGATGTCGCGACACGTACCCGTTTTTATTTCAAGGGGGTAGTAAGTCATCCCTTGTCTTTAGCAGACGCATCCTGCAAAGCATAAATTACTACCACCTCCGATACTGAGAATCCTAAGTCCCCCGTTTTAGAAGATGCTCTCCTATTCGCGAACGAATGTAATAAAATTCTGACTTGTTACATTTGTTCTAAAATGCTCATAAGTAGGGGCAGGGAGGAGATCATGGAAATATAACGAGGGTTTCTATTCGTCAACTTCCCTTATTCCTCACGCTAGGAAAGGGTAATCCAAAACGATATATATGCGCGAACTTCGGACAAATCGACACTTATAAAAATATTCCTTAAGCCTTCGTAATATTCATTACTATCATTACTATCATTACTATATCGAGATTAACAGTATCGAGTCAGTGCAAATATCTTGTCATCTTCAAAACCAAGGGGGCCCAGCAGCAATTGCTATCAGCTTGTTCTCGTTTTCGACAAGTAATTAACAGTATCGAGTCAGCGCAAATATTTTGTCATCTTCGACGCCAAGGAGGCCCAGCAGCAATTACTATCAACTTGTTCTCGTTTTCTACAAATAGTAAGTCTTTTCTTTTATTTATGAAATTCCTCTCCTCCATCTACTTCCTTTACTTATTATAATTGCTTTTCTAGTGGAACCCGCTTTGAGGAAATCCACTAGAGCCCAAGCAAAGTGGCTCCAATACCGTCGCAATCGTCGTACCCGCCGACTATTGGCTTGGGCTGTGGCCGACCCTTCTTTCATACTAAATTTAAATGAAATAAACACGGATCTTCCCATCACCCGAATTTTCTTAAATAATATCCAAGGAGATACGCGAGACTCCTTATATCCGTCCCCTCAAACTTCTTCTCCTAATTACTCCCCGTATCTGCTTCCTGGAACCCTTGCTCCCAGTTACTCTCCCGTGTACACGGAAGCTGACCATCCGCCTGATTTCCCGCCGTTATCACCCTTTCCTCCCCCACGCACCGGTCCCAGATTCTCATCTCTTCTCTCTCCCCGCTCTTCTTCCCCCTATCTTCTCCGACATTGATCTTAGCGATCGGAACGTCACTGTAATTCTCGCCTTAATTTACCCTCCATACACGGACCCCATCCTTCTAGATCAATTCACCTTGGGCCCTGGCCCCATACACATTCCAACCCTTTTAAGGCCTTTCTCCGCATCGTTCCTTCCACTATTTCCATCCCCTGCTTTACTCCTTTCACCGATAAGCCCATCGCCCTTCCCATAGAATACTTCCGAGAAAGATATCCTCCCGATTTTGACCAGATTCCCTTCGTCTCGCATTCCCTTCTTCCCCCCCCCCCACACTTAATACTGTATTAGATCATAAAGAACTATAATCAAAATCTTTATATAATCTTTTTTTTTCTCATTATATAATGTACAATAAATTCAATTAAAATTCTTCTTTCGCATTCAACTCAATCGATTCCCCCTCATCACTCACGCTTCTAAATCGCACTTGGTCCCGTCCCGGGTAAAAAGGATTAAGTTCCTTTACCAAAAAGTGGACTGTCGAGCGGGCATTCGGACCAAAAATAGCATAAAATCGACCCTTGGTCGTTGACCTATCTTTGGCTCTCCCACAGGCTCGCTCGACCCGAGACACTTGTCCTTAAGGCACCTGTTCTCGGGATACAAATGTTACGCCCTTCCTTTGGCCCATCCTCCCTCGGGCCTGGACGTAACAGTATTATTTGTAGGAGCAATAATTGAAGCAAGCTATTTAACGAATGTTAATTTAGTATTATTGCATTGTAATGTATTTATGAGATAGTTGCGTTCTTATGTTATTTTAATTTTGTGTCATCATTTAGAAATACATAGCACTTTATTGACATAAAATATTGCATATTACAATTCAGTTATATTTTAGGCATTAGAAATAAATTTGTGTGTATACAAAATGCATACGCAAAATGTATTAGTTCGTTCATTTACCTCTACGCGACGTGCGATGCGCTATTATTCTCGTATTTAAATTTTAATTAGAAGAATTATATAAAGTTTGCAAAAAGTAACAAATAACATTAAAGATATACTGTCAATTTAATTTCTGATCTCAATGCTTCAGATATTAAGTTGATTTTATAAGTCGGACAAATAAATGAAATTAATAAACGAAAATAATTCGTTAATGAAATAAATAAACGAAAATAATTCGTTATCTATTTAAGATATTAACTGCAAATAAACGAAAATAATTCGATGTTAACTGCAAATAAACAAAAATAATTCATTATCTATTTACGATGTTAACTGCAATATGCAAGTATAAATATAAATAAAATTTTTATGTAAAATATTAAAATTTTTGTATAAAATTTTTGTATGAAATAGATAAATTATATTATTATTATTTCATTTTATTTAATTTTGTTAGGCCAAATGTTTTATATATTATAAAGGATACATAATGCCATCCATTTATATATAAGATAAATGATTATAACTTCGTCAGCGGATATAATTTTGTCAAGCCTTCTTATAATTAAATAAATTAAGCAATCTCGCATATACCGACTATATTTCCCGATTTGAAACAATTTGAACATCGGTTTCAAATTTTATCATCCCTTTCGTCGGGTAGCTACCCCTTCAAAAATCTTAAATGGCAATAAGGATCAAGTGGTATGTTATTTTAAAGGTCTTAAAAGGCTTTCGATTCTCTGTACAACTCGGCAAAGGGAGCGTAGAAGTGACCAATCAGCTGGCAACGTGGGAGTGGCTGATTGGTCGGAGGCTATGCTTCCCTTGCCCCGCGAAATGGACCGCGAAACAAATCGTTGTCACGGAGTGTACTCAAATGGCCCCTTCGAAAACAAAATTGATGTTTTTTTGCACTTCTCGCAAAAAATAGTCAATCATGAAATAAACGGCTGGAAAGTTTTAAAATGAATACTCTGTATATGCATGTATATATATATATATATATATATATATATATATATATATATGTATATATATATATATGTATATACACATACATATACATGCATGCGTGCGTGTATCCCAGGTAGAACATGAAATTCATCATTCATAATGACGTCATAATGACATCATTCATAATGACGTCATAATAACATCATTATGACGTCATCATAATTTTATTTATCACTTAAAAGTTATCTAAACAAAAATGATTAAAAAATGAGTTAAAGATGACAAAAAAAATCATAAATTTTTAAGTTCAATAATTGCATTATATAATTTTAAAAAGATTATGTTGCTTAAATATAATTAAAATATAAATAATTATATAAATATAAATAATTAAATAAACAAGTAATTGCGTAGTATATATAAAAAATGATATTAATAAGTCACCAAAACATTGCCAAAAGTATAATCAAATGAGATCATTATGTTTTTTCTAAAATGACTTTTAGGTGACGTCATAATGAGGTAATGTCATTATGAGTTTCATGTTCTACCTGGGATGTGTGTAATTGTCATCGACTTATAAAATGGACTGAGCGTTGCAATAGACAGGTGAGCGCCAGCTATAGAGAGAGAGAAACTACATAGGAAACCTATGTCTGTCTCTTTCGCAAGGATCTCATTGGTAATTTTCATCGATATATCGAAAAATCTACCAATGAAATGCTAGCAAGAGAGACAAAATAGGCCTTCTATATAGTATCTCTCTCTATAGCTCACCTGTCTATCGCAATGTTCAGACCATTTTATAAGTCGATAATAATTGTGCATACATTTTCAACGTTTTTTCCTCTCTCTCTCTCTCCCTCTCTCTCTCTCTCTCTCTCTCTCTCTCTCTCTCTCTCTCTCTCTCTCTCTCTCTCTCCTCTCCCCCCCCTCTCCCTCCCTCCCCCCTCTCTCACTCCACTCTTCGCATCATAATCCAAAAGCTAAATGTATTATTATAACATTATCCGACATACACTTTTTACGAATTCCATCATTTTCTATACTCTCTCACTCTCCACAGAATATTGAAATAAATAACATAATCCTCTCGGATCTTATCGTAATAACAGCATAAATAAGCATAAGGAATAGCAAAACAATCTTCTAATTATCTGCTCCAAATTAAGAACCTCTTTATAATATTTTCCATAAACTTTGGACTTGAGCGTATAAGGAGACAAATATATTACACAGCTATTTATCCCTTAACGCGTATTATCTTTATATTATAATAAAGTTGTACTTATAAAACAAGTATATATTAACGATATAAAAATAGATAATTGTCATATATATTCTCGCTGTTCTATCTCTTTAAAAAAAGAAAAAAAAATATATATATATAATTTAATGTTTTTATCGACAATAATGTCAAAGATTTTATTAAAATGATATATTGAGATTGAAATAATTATACCGCAGAACGATGCAAAAGGAATCTAAAAAGAAATATACATTTTTATAAAATATTCACTTGCCAAATATATTTGACAAGCTATGCTGTAAGGGCTTTATATTAATTAATCGAGAAATATTCGACATGTGTATACATACGCATAATAAAAAAAGCCATGAGTTTCAAGTATAACAAAGCAATTATTGACTTGCACAGATAAAACTATTCTTTATCTGTATTTTAAAGAGTAAATTATATGTAAAATCGTAGTATTATTATACAATATATGATTAACAACAATAAAATGTGAAATAATATGCACTAATAACAAATTTGCGAAATCACGAATAATAAATTTCAGTATCAATCATATTATTTTTAAAATATGATAAATTTCTCTCTCTCTCTTTTTTTGTTAATATTGTCTAAATTATATTAAAAATAGACAATAATATACGTATTTTATAAAGTTTTCCATGCATCAAATAACTTAAAAATTATATAAAAATACTCGTAGGTGCTTAATTTATATAATTATTTAGAAAAAAATAAAAGAGAAAGATATATTTGAGTGTCACAACAAATAATTTTAAAAAATTCTAATTATTAAATAGGTCGAATAAAAGCCCAAAGACCACCCTTTGCCGCAGCCAAGATGTGTGTAGCCACCATTTCCAAGGGTACACGAGTCTTCGGAGAAAGTTCGAGACTATATTTTCTTAGAAATACAGCCAAGCACGCTTTCATTTGTAACTGAGCCATTCTCATTCCCACGCAAATTCGCGGACCTTCGCCGAAGGGAAGAAAAGTGAATCTCTCAATGTTATGTTTTCTATCCGGGCCGAATCTGTCGGGATCGAATACTTCGGGATGCTCCCAATATCGAGGATCTTCCTGCAGGCCGTTAACAGGTATCAGAATTTGCATTCCGCGTTCAATGTGACAAGCAATTCCATCGGATCCTCTAAGTTCAGTCTCTTTTGTACAAATCTTCTTCAGAATTCCTATTGTAGGAATGATTCTCTGTGACTCGCTTATGACTTGATCCATGTACGTCATATCTTTCAAAGCATCGTAAGTAATCACATTATCGTACTTATTGAGCACAGATATTACTTCCTCGCGTAATTTTGCCTGTACAGCCGGATTATTAGCTAAATAAAAACCAACAAAGCTCAAAACTGTACTGGAAGTCTCATAACCGTCAATAAAAAATGATGTTGCATGAGATATAAGAACATTCATATCAATTTTATTACCCTCCACTCGTTCTAATTCATCCATCAACTGAAGAAAGTCATTTCTTCAGTTTGTATCCTTCAGTGTTTATCCTCTGTTCTTCTTTGTTCCATAACATCGGTGATTATCGTTCTAAAGAAATGATCGATTCTTTTTGGTAAGAAAGGTGTTCTAAAAATTTTATTCAGCGAAGGCAAAAAGAAAACAAGCATAAAAGTAATGTTGTTCAAACTGGAGGGTTCAAGGAAAGACTTTACCATCGCGTAGAAAGATTCGTGCTCTTTCTTCTCATCAAAGGATAATCCGTCTACGCCAAAGCCAGCATTGGAGACAACTTGCGCGGTGAATCTGGCAAACAGTTCTTTTAGCTCTAATTCGATCTTTCCGACTTTGCTCAATTTTTTATCAAGGAAATTCTCGAATTGTTCGCATATTTGCTTGACACTCTCGAGCAAAATTTTCAATCGCATGCTGGAGAATGCATAAGTCAAACGCTTTCTGCTAGTTATCCATTTCTCGCCATATGTAAAAAATGGATTGTTTGCCAGAAGAGGATCCAAGTCAGGGTCAATCTTATGACTGTTCTCATGAAAGTTCACAAAATTAGTTTGCATCACCGTTTTTATTAACTCCGGTTCAAGGATCATTAACGACGGTGACATAAAGTTGTAAATTCCTACCATACTATGATTTCGATTGGCGTTGTAAATCTTACGACAACACTCAGAGAAAGAGTTCTTCATGATAATGAAGTTCCAAAAGTGGCCGACTCCAGGTAAAATGCCATCCGGGCAAGGTACTTTACGTTTTTGCCAATAATTGTAATTTTTCGTTAAATAGAAATAGAGAATTACTAATACAACGAGAATCGAGGATATGAGCATGATAGCCATTGCTTCTTACAGAAGATACTGAACGATCGAGCATTTGACACAAGTCAACTACAACTGAGGATATAATCTATTAATACGCATGAAGCGCGTGTACTATCAGCGAGATAACAAGCAAATTGCGCATTAATGATACCGGGTGACGAAATAGTGTAATCTTAATATTATGTAATGTAATATAATCATATATTGCAATATTATGTAATGTAATATAATCATATATTGCACATTTAAAATATTATTTACTATTGTTAAAGTTTTACTAAAATTGTTCTTAATAAAATATAAATCTATTGTTGTTTTCTTTATCAATAAAAACCTAGTGATATTAATATTAAAACTCAGTTTAACCAAATTCTGAAATTCTTAATTTAACTAATAAAATTGTCTCCAAAATTTCTATTTATACAAAGAATTCATTTTAAAACTTTTCACCCGTTTATTTCATAACTGACTATTTTTTGTAAAAAATGCCAAAAAACGTCAATTTTTTCGCAAGGGACATTTAAGTACATTATATACAACGAAATTTTTTCATCCCCTTCGTCGAGGTAACTATCTGTTCAAAAATCTTAAATGGCAATAGATCAAGCAGTATATCATTTTAAAGATTTTTTTTTATTCTCTCTAACTCTCTCTTTTTTTATTTAAGTGAATAATAAAATGCATTGCATTAACAAAATACGTATATTACTTAATAGTCGTCAATTAAAATAAAATTAAAATTAATTCAAGAAAGAGAAAAAACTGACCCTACAATTATTATTAACTTACATTAATATTGATATTGCGATATTTCTTTTATGTTACCCTATATAAGAAGCCAGAATAAGTAATGAATAGGTAATTTAGATAATAGTCACTTTAGATAATAGCCAACAAATGTTAGTTATTATTCAATAAAAAAGTGATCTCTACATTCTATAATTCTTTCCATTGTATATGTCAAGTTAGATATAGATATATACAACTTATATGCAACAAAATGTTTAATAAAAAACATCCTTAAAAATAATTTACAGTAAAGTTCTCTCGAAAAAATCATTTTTCTAAAAAGTAAAATCTCAAAAAATAATTTTCCTAAAAAAATACTAAAAAATAAAATATTAAAATTAAATATGAAACTAATAATTACTATTAGTCAAGTACTTAAGAGCAATTTGTAAATTTGATATAATACTTGCCATGAAATATCAATCTTACATTGTAGAAATATTATACATAAATTCTCTCTAAGAAATTAAAACGTATTTTATTTAGAGGAACTTTTTAATTTCTAAAATCGGTACTAAGTGAGAATTAGCATTCTTTTAATTCCTAAAACACTTTTTATATAATGTATATAATTAAAAAATTGAAACACGTCTAATCAAACACAGACTAAACATTTAATTACATAATGTCTAAGATTTTATATTTTATTGGAGACATATTTGTTTGTAATGTAAACGATTCGAGCATGCCAAGTTTTTAACTGACTTCGATTTAAAGACTTGCATAAAATGTTTTTTTTCGCTTGATGATTGTATATTTGATAAATTCTTGCAAATTATCTCGTAAATTATTTTTTCCTTCGTACATATTATTTACACATTAACGTTGTTATTGCAATCAATAAATAAAATGATAATAGAATGTACAAAATTTCATAAAAGGCTTAAGGGACCAACGCAAAGGTAAAAGATGCGAAAATAAAAACGGTTATATTAGTATAATAACCTAATAAAACTTTTATTTAAATCAAGTGACAAACGCTGTGTTTCGACCCAATTCGGGTCCTTATCAATGTCAAATCGCAAAATCCAGTAAGCAAAAATAAAATTCAATATAACGGTCATTAATAATAAGTGACGGAAAGACGCAAAGCAAAATAAATAGTAATAAAAGAGTCAAATAAGTCAAAGTCAAATACGCAAATAACGGGCGAATTTAAACATACAAAAAGCGCAACGCAATGATGAGCAAACCCATGATCCAAATTCTTGGTGTGCCATGACAAAAACCATGTCGCTCCACCCTCGAAAAACGCACGCCGACAAGGAAACCCAGTCACAAGGTTCACAAACATATCATTAATACAAGGTCCACAAACATATCATTAATACAAGGCAGTCAAAGATGCCTAGGTCGATGATCAGCCAAAATGCAATGGAGCCTAATGTGTTCTGATTAAACCTTAATTAGGGTGGCATACTATAAAAGAGAAAAACAACAAAAAATGTGTAAACCCCCCTAAATGACATTAAAAACCCCCAAAAAAATAATACGGGAATCAATTTATCAAAATTTAAAAAATAAAAAAGTTATAAAGAATAAATTACAAAAGTAAGACAAAGAATAATACGATGTGAAACGATTAAAAATAGTTAAAAATGCGTACCCTTCCCTAAGATAAAGGTAAGTAGAATACGGAAATCCTTCGAGGAGAGAGCAATACAGGCATGACACAAACCCTCTAATCGACAGCGCCGGACTGAGAGATACGAAAACGCAAAGAGGTGACGCAAGATCCCAAAAAAAGAAAAGAGGGGGAAAGAGAGATATCCCCATCAGGATGAAGGATAAAGAAATGATGAAAGGTAACATTTCGAAGAAATCATTGTGAGAATTTCTTTATAATTGGCAAATATATCTTGTCAAGGAACTCCGTGTCATTCTGGACGTTGATACCGTGATTCTGATTAGAAATATGTAACATTTCTGCAATTAGTCTCTTTTTATATCCCGGTTCTTCTTTTAAAATGGAGATGTCCGCCCAGTCAAATTCATGACCTTCCATTCTATGAAGGGACACAACCGAGAGAGACCCCGATGTCTTATTGATATCAGAGCGGTGTTCCTTGATCCTAGTTATTAGTTTCCTCTTCGTCTGACCCACATAAGAAGCATCACAATTTAGACAGCTGATCTTATAAATGACATTAGAATGGTGGAGATCAGGTAAAGGATCCTTATGCAATCTGACGAGAGAATTCAGTTTGTTGTTCACAGAGTAAGCCAATCTTCTATTCGTATATTTCTTGATATTCGAAATGAAATTTCTGGGAAAACTTGAGGAAAAAAGAATGGTGAAAAAAGGAGAAAGAGTAGGAGAGGGGGGAGTATGGAGATGCAAGTCAACGTCATTGCTCTTAGTAAAAATTAAAAACTTGAGTCTTTGAGTAATCGTTTGAAAAATGAAATGTATCGGATAACCATTGTTCAATAAAATTGAGATGATAAAAGAAAAATTATCGTTATGAAAACGCGGATGTGAAAGTCTAAAAATCCTGTCAGTCAAGCCGATAACCACTCCTCTTTTATGTGACAGAGGGTGGTGTGAAAAAAAAGAGAGAAGTCTCCCTGAAAAAGTCGGTTTCCTGTACCAATTGAATTCAATGTAATTCTTGTTAATGATAATAGTAGTGTCCAAGAAATTTATACTACAATTATTAGAATATTCAATGGTAAAACTCAATCTGTTGTGAAGTGAATTAAACACCTGGAAAATGTGATGGATAAATTGTCTAGGAGCAGCAAGAACAATGTCGTAGACATAGCGTATGTAAAAAGGAAGAGAAACTGGGAGGGATGAAAGATAATAGAATGTGTCAATCTGTTTTCTTATTAGATAAAGTTAAGGTCATTTTCTTCAAGAAAGTCAAGTGATGCTTTTTTACGCCGTGATTATTATTATGTCGATAACAAATCTGCAAGTTGTACCGTATAAGATACATGTTTCAATAATAAATTTATATATACAGCATGTTTTTCAAAATAATTTCTCTTATCTATCATGTATATTAATTTTATAGTAAGTATTACTTTTCTATTTATTATATATGTATGTATATTGTAAAAATAATATTAATTATACAGGGTGTCAATTAAGTCCCGGGACGGCTGAATATTTTCTCATGTAAGGTATTTTTGAAAAAGGTCAAGGTCATTTCTGAAGTAATTTTCAACGAGGAATTCAACGGTGACCTTCAATTTGACCTTGAGCTTGACTTTCAAGGTTATTTGAAAGTCAAAGTGTTTTTTTTAAATAGGAACCCCTATTTTTGATTGTATATTCTTATAGCTGACCTCGAGAGCTTTCCAAAACACTATAATAAAATATTTTTTCCTCAAGCATTTATCGAGTTATGATGCTTCAAATCATTTCTTAATTTTACATAAACCGTAAAATATCTTGTAAAATATTCATTTTTCGATTATTTTACCTTAATACTTTTATGTACAAAATAATGAGAGGAATCAATTGGCGTAAAGAAAACATATAGTTGTTTTTAAGAAAAAATATGGAATTGTTAATTGCAAATTACATATTTTTTCTTAAAAACAACTATATGTTTTCTTTACGCCAATTGATTCCTCTCATTATTTTGTACATAAAAGTATTAAGGTAAAATAATCGAAAAGTGAATATTTTACAAGATATTTTACGGTTTATGTAAAATTAAGAAATGATTTGAAGCATCATAACTCGATAAATGCTTGAGGGAAAAATATTTTATTATAGTGTTTTGGAAAGCTCTCGAGGTCAGCTATAAGAATATACAATCAAAAATAGGGGTTCCTATTTTAAAAAAACACTTTGACCTTCAAATAACCTTGAAGGTCAAGCTCAAGATCAAATTGAAGGTCACCGTTGAATTCCTCGTTGAAAATTACTTCAGAAATGACCTTGACCTTTTTCAAAAATACCTTACATGAGAAAATATTCAGCCGTCCCGGGACTTAATTGACACCCTGTATATGTATATTGTAAAAATAATAATAATCTTATAATACATTATTTAACTTTAACTTTAATAAAAGATTAAAAATTGATTATATAATTGCAAAAACACATATGATATTTTATCATAATAAATATTCAATAATATGAATTTTATCATTCTATTAGCATATATACAGGGTGTAACCGAAAAAACGCCGGAATAAATAGCGTTATTCCTGATTAAAAATCGAATCGAAAAATCCTGAACCATTTTTTTCTATAATGCTTAATAAAACAGTAATTATTTAGTAAAGTTGCGCCAATAAGTACCGACTTTTAGCCTTCTTGTCGAAATTTTTTTTAAGGAAACGCTTTTGACGGAAGAAATATGATTTTTAATGCAAATTAAAGTTTTTCATATTATTACAACGCATAAGAATATTGCACGATAGCGGCATAACATAGCGCTGAAACGGTGAAGTGCTCACGCACACTACCAGGCGCGCAGCAAATAACGTGCGTCCTCTAAAAGTCGGTGCTTATTGGCGCAACTTTATTCAATAATTACCGCTTTATTAAGCATTAAGCGTCGTCTACAATGAGATTTTAAGGAGACTTAAGGCGTAAGACTTAAAAAATTGACTAATCACAGTCAATTCGATTATTTCAAAAATAATCAACCATGATTGGTCAATTTGCCTACGACTTACGACTTGCGACGTTACGATACGACCAATGTAGATCCGACTTAAGGTGTAAGACTTAAGAAATTAACCAATCACAATCGAATATTCTCTTAATACTTGACTGTGATTTGTCAATTTCTTAAGTCTTACGCCTTAAATCTCCTTAAAATCTCATTGTAGACGACGCTTTATATACATTCATGATGAAAAATTGAATACGAGTTTAGTTTAGTGTCCCTAGAGTCTGGGAGTGTTTACGACAATTAATCGGATCTCTGATCTGACTGAGCAATGGTACTCAGCGATAGACTTCCTAAATTTCCCTAGACTAATCCGGATCAATGATGTGTCTCTGAAGTAATCGAATTAGATTAATAGTCATCGAAAGAAATTGCGGTCGAGATGATCGAAAAAATTGTGACAAACATCATAAGAAATTATAGAAGATACTTTATTATTTTTTTAATTAATATATCTTTATTTATCAAATATATATTAATAAACAAATGCATTTTACTGGAATAAGATGTTTTCTATAAAATAAGAATAAGTTGTTAATCTAATTCGATTACTTCAGAGACACATCATTGATCCGGATTAGTCTAGGGAAATTTAGAAAGTCAATGGGTGCTTTCCAATTGTTTAACACATCTTAACACAAACATACACAGGAAGGCACAAAGTGTAGCGATGTGCACGACTCAATTGGAACAAAGTTAATGTGCGACTTTCGAGTGGAGGGTTAGGATTCTTCATAACCATGTCCATCTTGATATTTTTTAATCCATGCTGAGGGTGATAGCATCGATATATAAAATGGATTAACATACATAGATGTATATATATGCATAATATTATATAATATATAAATAATATATAAATAAAATATATAAATGCATATTATATTAATATATAAATATGAATGAAAATTTAATCAGTAATATATCTAACCTGCAAATATGCAAAAGAGACAATTTTATTTTATTTATTAAATATAATAAAAAAATTAATTGTACAAAAACTCATTAATTTGAATTACTTACTTCAATGATACTTTTAATATTTTTATTGTCCATTTTTGTATTTGTATGGTGTACTTTAATGGTTGTCTTTTAATTAAAAAGGATAAAACGAAAAGAAAATTGCCAACATAATCGCCGTCAGTCTGTAACCGCATATTTCATTTGTCCCTAGAAAACAGAAGGTTACACAAGTTGACTAGTAGCCCTCGAGCTGAGTACGGATGTGTAAAGTTGTGTCGGCAGTTACGGCAATTGGAACGCGACTTGTGTCGCCGTGTGCATAAAAGTGTCTAGGGATATCTCAATTGGAAAGCACCCAATAAAAATATATCATTTTGTATCATTTATATTAAAAGATATACTTTTAATATAAATAGAAAATTATTTTCAATTGCGTATAACTGTTGCATTAATATTCTCTTCTATAAAAGTCTGTTTTCATGCAATAGAAATAGAAATAAAATATCATAATGTGTCATATTTTAAACAAAGCGCCAAAATGTCGCCAGACGAGATGGCCGATCCCTCCCCGCGCCAGTATCGATCCCCTCGCCATAAAACTAACTTTACGCTCCGTCCAGATATATTTATACGTCCATGGTCTGGACAGTTCATAGGCCGGTATTCATAGTCCGATCTTATATTTAAGATTGTCTTAAGTCTGCTTCGAGGTTGACTTAAGACCTTATTCAACCAATCAAATAGCTGCGTAGCATTTCAAACTCGAACTTAGGCCCGGTTCCACAACTCAAGTTAATCCGAGTTTAATACGTTAAACTGGGTCCTGATTGGTCCATTCACTACTTAAACTCGGATTAACTGGATTGTGGAACTGGGCCTTAAGGCCGGTATTCATAGTCCGGTCTTATATTTGAGATCGTCTTAAGTTCGAGCTTGAAATGCTACGCAGCTATTTGATTGGTTCAATGAGGTCTTAAGTCAACCTCCAAGCAGACTTAAGACGATCTTAAATATAAGATCGGATTATGAATATCGGCCTAAGACGATCTCAAATATAAGATCGGACTATGAATAATGGCCATAGACATCTTTTCATTAATTCAGCTCGCAAGCCCCTCAAAATGGCAGAACGAATCAAAATATAGCGGGAACGCACATGCATTCAAAGAACAATAAAACATCATTAATATAAATAAAGTAATGTAAATAAATAAAATAATGAAAAGTAAAATAAAAAATCCTAGAATAAAGGTAAAACATTGAAGAACAAGATTTATTTATATATTTTATTTATTCTAAATGTAAAATTTGATCACATACATAGCAAAACAAATAGATATAACAAAATATTGCATAATATTAAGGAGGAATTGGAACACTTGATACAACAATAAGGCATGATTTAGCCTATCATTAAAATTAAATGTATATTTTATTAATATTATTTAGAAGTTAGAGATAAAATAATTTATATGTATTATATGTATTAATAATTATATGTTATAATATTTGACATGTTATACATTATATATTATTATGTGTTATTATATATGTTATTTATTACTTACTTTTTCTCATTATGTATCTTCAATTCTTTTATAAGAAACTCTCTTTCATTATATACTTACATCACACATTGACGCCATTTTGAGGGGCTTTGATTCGGATTGTCCAGACTTTGCATTGTAGGGACACTAGTTTAGTTAAGTTTGGTACGCCGCGTAGCGGCATCTCCGTGTCATTGAATAGCATTTTTAAAAATATCAAATACGTCTACTTTTATTTTTCTGATCTGATGTATATTTCTCGAGATATCCCCAATTTTCAACCCATTATTTTTTACCCATTTTGATTATTGTCGATTACAGCGCCATCTGTGAACCAAAATGCAAAAACTCGTAGATCACACACAAATTGGGGTACTTTTTTCTGGGGAATCCAAATCTGCAATAAAAAATGGGGGTTCCTATTTAAGTTTTTTATCTTCACTCACCCCCACCCGCAGGGGGTGGCGATGGGGGATCGAGTTTGGTATCATTGGATGTCCCTCTTCGAGACGAACAACTTTCATTACCCACTTTTTTTGATCCGATGCATAGTTCTTGAAATATTTCAATATCTTCAGATAAATCGGTCACCCTGTATATATACATACATATACGTGAGTGCGTGTATCCCAGGTAGAACATGAAATTCATAATGACATCATTATGACGTCATCATAATTTTATTTATCACTTAAAAGTTACCCAAACAAAAATGATTAAAAAATGAGTTAAAGATGACAAAAAGAATTATAAATTTTTAAGTTCAATAATCGCATTATATAATTTTAAAAAGATTATGTTGTTTAAATATAATTAAAATATACATAAATAATTAAATAAACAAATAATTGTGTAATAGATATAAAAAATGATATTAATAAGTCACCAAAACATTGCCAAAAGTATATCAAAAGAGATCATTATGATTTTTCTAAAATGACTTTAGGTGACGTCATAATGATGTCATTATGAGTTTCATGTTCTACCTGGGATGTGTAATTGTCATCGACTTATAAAATGGACTGAGCATTGCAATAGACAGGTGAGCACCAGCTACAGAGAGAGAGGTACTACATAGGAAACCTATGTCTGTCTCTTTCGCGAGGATCTCATTGGTAATTTTAATCGATATGTCGAAAAATCTACCAATGAAATGCTAGCAAGAGAGACAAAATAGGCCTTCTATATAGTATCTCTCTCTATAGCTGGCGCTCACCTGTCTATCGCAATGTTCAGTCCATTTTATAAGTCGATAATAATTGTACATACATTTTCAATGTTTTTTCCTCTTTCTCTCCCTCTCACTCTCTCTCTCCCCCTCTCTTTCTCCCCCCTCCCTCCCTCTCTCCCCCTCCCCCCCCTCTCTCTCTTCTCTTCGCATCATAATCCAAAAGCTAAATGTATTATTATAACATTATCCGACATACACTTTTCATGAATTCTATCATTTTCTATACTCTCCCATTCTCCACAGAATATTGAAATAAATAACATAACCCTCTCGGATCTTATCGTAATAACAGCACAAATAAACATAATAACAAAACAATCTTCTAATTATCTGCTCCAAATTAAGAATCTCTTTGTAATATTTTCCATAAACTTTGGACTTGAGCGTATAAGGAGACAAATATATTACACAGCTATTTATCCCTTAACGCGTGTTATCTTTCTATTGTAATAAAGTTGTACTTATAAAACAAGTATATATTAACGATGTAAAAATAGATAATTGTCATATATATTCTCGCTGTTCTATCTCTTTAAAAAAAAGGAAAAAAAAATATATATATATATATATATATATATATATATATATATAATTTAATGTTTTTATCAACAATAATGTCAAAGATTTTATTAAAATGATATATATTGAGATTGAAATAATTGTACTGCAGAACGATGCAACAAAAAAGAAATCTAAAAAGAAATATAAATTTTTATAAAATATTCACTTGCCAAATATGGTATACTTGACAAGTTATGCTGTAAGGGCTTTATATTAATTAATCGAGAAATATTCGACATGTGTGTATGTACGTATAATAAAAAAAGCCAAGAATTTCAAGTATGACAAAAAATCAAGAATTGAGACATTATCTACAAAATCAAGTTCTACATTATAGTTGTGTTTCTCATTGTCAACTGAACTAATTAGAATATTTGAAATGACGATCTTAAAATAAATTTTATTTTTTTCACGATGATAAATATCTGACAGAGCCAGTAAACGCGTAAGCGAAGTGGTCTCTAAAAATGATTCGCCAAGAGCGAAGAACGTGAAACGGAAATAAAACAGGAAATGCGAGAGAGAAAGAGAGAGAGGGAGAAGGGAGAAAGAAATCGGATATTTCTCTATGAACGTATTAATCCTTTATGAAAATATATATCTGAATCTTTGTAAATATTTTTAAACACTTGTACATGCTGTATAACTTGTGTCTGTATAAGTGGCATTCTTTGTTTCAATAGACATGGGTTACGAAAAATAATAAATAAAAAATAATTATAAATAACATTTTGTCTAAATATATTCTATATTCTTTAAAAAGTTTTTCTTTTTTCAAATGAGATCTCAATTATTTTCTGTTAATACGCATTAATTATATTAATTGATTTATATTAATTGACTCATAAAAAAAAGTACGTAATATATTTTCTTTTTCTAAAAGGAAATTTTTCCTATTGTGCATTATGAAAGATGGGAGTTTATTGACTGTTACATTAAATGTCGCATTATATAGTTGTATTACACAAAAAAATAAATATATCAGGTATATATAAACTGATTTAACAAGAAATACGAAATAGTCCTAAAGCTTATTTCATTTGGGAATGTAAATGAATACTTTCGATAGCACCTACTGTTTTGACAGTTTGTCAATTGCAAGACGCCGATGATACTGTGCGCTCCATCATGATGAACGAAGGTGCGACAGATCGTCTCTCCGCGAGAGCAGAAAATAAACGTGTTACGGGGGGCTCGCGGCGGGCCATTTTTGGGATCCCCACCCGCGACACGCGCGCGGTTTTCGTCCGACAGCTTTTCCATTCCCTCTCCGTTCAGATACTCGTTTCGCGCAGTTCAGATCGTTCGAGTTAGGTAAGTGCATCATTTCCGATAATATGCTTTTTTCTGCGGTGAAAACGCTTTGCTTTTTTCTTCTCTCTTTCTCTTTGTATGCCTCTTTGTCTTTTATACGCTTTATGCTAAAATGTGTGGCAGCGATATGCAGAATAAACTTTCATCGGTTATTGGAGAACGATTGGAGAAGTATTGACGAGGACGGCGATCACTATTGATTGATAAATAAATCAAAGGATAAATCAAGAATACATATATATCCGAGAGTGGCAAACTAATCGGTGCTTAAACTTTAAGGAGTTTTAATACCGGAATTTGTGCTTTAAGCGACTCGTCGATATATTTGGCAGTGCCAAAGTAAGTAGTATTTTCAGAAATGAAACCCCTCTGCGCGCGCGGATAGATCAGATTGCGTCGATCATCATGATGGAGATCGGTCAAAGATCACGACTGTAGAGCATTTGTATTTAAAACACGAGGTCCATTTGGAAGTGCAGAAATATAATTTTTATGTAGAAAAAAATCCCTCAAAATTACAAATGATTCAATACTAAGGTTGCACAAGACAATGTTCCAAGTAAAAATATTGTATTGATATTGAAAATATTCGAAAACTTAAATCTTATCTTGCTTTTGAATGAATCTTTGTAGCAAAAAATCTCGTCTTAAATATATAGTGTAATTTTTCTCATTTAATTTATATATATATATATATATATATATATATATATATTATTTTTTTTAAATCATGATTCTTGAAATTCTTAAACTTGGCTCAATTATCTTGATAAATAATTGAAAATCTTGTCTTAATCTCGTCTTGAATTTCAAAACAAAATAAGGCAAGACAATATCAGGATTAATCTCTTTATATTTCGTGCAACCCTATTCAATATTATTTTGAATTTTGGTAACTCAAAATTAATCCGTTTTTGTGATCGATGATCCATCCACGCATTATTTTTAATACTTGATATTGATATGATGGATAAATTCATCTGATTTCTGTTTTGATCTATATTCAAATTCACATCAGGCGAAGGACGAGCTTAATTTCCTACAGGAGGCTTTACGTAGACGATTCATGAAGATCCACAATATTTCGAAGACTCGGACAGCTTTGCAAGAGCTTTTGTAATTGTTGCTAAATAATAATAGCTCTGCTAACGCTTCAAGATAATTTCTTTTCGGGCTTAACAGAAAACAATGTCGTAAGTAGAATCTGTAACTGTTAATAATGCATATATTGATTTGTTACATTAAACATTTTGTTGACTATATATGTTACATTTTTTAAAAACATGATTATCTGTAGTATACGTATCAATAGTGTATGTAATAGAGAACGTACATGCGAATATTTATTTTTTATTTTTTCTTTATTCTTCTCTATAATAAAGGAAATAAGTATGATGATACTGACATTGAATAATAATCATTGGCTTTTACAGGCTATTAATATTTCGGAATATCTAAAAATATTACATTTTAAATAATATATGTTGATCAATTTTATAAATATTTTGATCAATTTTTATCAATAATTAAAAAATTTTTGGAATAAATCGTTAAAAATAACTTGTGATCTTGCGCTCTTTTTCTCTCGTTTTTGCTTACTACATTTTCGTAACACGTTATTTTTCATAACACGTAGATATATAACAGGAGATAACTTTATATAAAATCAAGCTTTATATGAAAATCAATATAAAATATTATATTGTCATACACAGCTTTTTTAATGGTATTTCTGTTTTAACGTCTTTCATGCACAGATTGATTGTTTTAAATCTTCCCTGTTAACTCCGATTACTTTACATCGCACGTATAAAATTACAAGTAATATTAAAAATTTGCATCATAATATCTGTTTAACAAATTGTACAAATTATTTTTTGATTACGTGGCATTCTCCTATCTTAATGCGATTAATTTTTTTACAATGTCACAAAAATGTACGCATTTTTTCTGTAAAGATGTTAGATGTCGTTGCAAAACGAGTTTAATTCACTTAAAAAAATGTTTTGCTAATATAAATAGATTCCTAAATAAAGAAATTTTCTTATAACAAAAATTTAGCGTTATTTTTTTATATCTGCTAGAATTGCAATATGTAAAATTTATAATAGCAAATTCTAGCAATATTTTCTGGAAAATTTAAATCTCATCGCCAAATATTAATTATTACATTGGATATTTTAAGTTTTGATATTACAGTTAGAACGATCTTTGTGAAATTTTTCTGTGTACTACAGTCAAACTTTATAATAAATATGCTTTAATATGGAAAGACTTTCTTCCTAAATTTCACTAATTGTTCAGATATAAATTTTGTTTCTATCATTTAGATTGATTAAGTGCAAAGCAGGGTTGGCAAAAAACTTGTTTTTTTTTATTTTAAACAATAACATTGTTTTTTTTGTTTAAACCATGTTTTTTGTTTTATTTGTGTTTTTAAGTAAAGTAAAAAAAACATGTTTTAAACAAAAAAAAGCATGTTTTAAACAAGCAAATGTTGTTAAACAAGCAAAAACCACTTAATAGCTTTGATTTGTGTAAATATTTAAATTTTTCGCTAGTGTTAAACTGTAAAAAACGTTGTCAAAATTGACAATGCTATTAAAAATATAAATAATAAATTAAAAATGATAAGATGGGTGGGTATGGGGATTATTTTAGCAAAATATTTATTTTTGGATATTAAATAACAATCAATACAATAAAGATTACTTAGAAGATATTGACTGACTTTACATTTTATATTTATTATTTTAAATTAATAGTACATAACTCATAACAGATCAGTAGTTCTAAAAAAAAGTTCTAGTTAATAATATTTAATATATAATACTTTGGTTCCTTTCCTATTCTTATTAAGCTTCATGCTTAACTCACATAAATTTTAAATAAAAGAAAAATAATTTTAAATAAAAGAAAAAATCTTAATTCTTCTTTTTAAAAGAAGAACTTTTTTTTAGAACTACTGACCTGCTATGAGTTATGTACTATTAATTTAAAATGCTAAAATGTAAAATGTAAAGTCAGTCAATATTTTCTAAGTAATCTTTATTGTATTGATTGTTATTTAATATCCAAAAATAAATATTCTGCTAAAATAATACCCATCTTATCATTTTTATTTTATTATTTATATTTTTATATCTATATGTTACATAAATATAGATAAAAAACTAAAAACACTAAAACAAAAACTTTTTTGCAACATACACATCTATTAGTTTTTGTTTGTTTTTAATTTTTTTTTACAATTTCTTTTCCAAATAATCATATATTTTATTTGCGATATTTTAAACGGTTCTAAACAATAGTTTAAAACAGTTTAATACAAAAACTGTTTAAAACAATGGACACTGTTTTAAACAAACTGTTTTAATCAAACAGTTTTAAACACATTGTTTAAAACATGCCAACCCTAGTGCAAAGTATATATAATATTACAGTATTTGCTAATCATTTATCTATCTCAATTAATGTTTCGCATCTAGAAATTTGTTACTATAGTTGCAAAACTATTTTTTTAAGTGTTCGCGACCCGCAAAATCCGCACGAGGAGGCCACGATCACGGAGGGCTCACCAAAATTTTGTAAAATGCTATTAATACTCGTCGGTTAGATCGAATGTCGGTCGGCGATGGCGGCCAAGTAAAGCCCGTTCTTCTGGGTTACACTCGTTACGTTTTGGCCTCTTCTTGCGCCGTCACGGCATCAGAACTCCGCCGTCGTTATAGCACATATTTATAGAATCGGGCTGTAGATGCTATTTCCGTAGACGCCTTGATACGTGCTCCTCTTCGTGCTTATGCGTTGCGATCAGCCGCCGGAATTATGAGCTTTGCAGAATTCGATGATGCAGGATTCATGATGATTCGCGAGTGCGCATATGTTCAGAAATGCAACCTCCAATTCAAACTTGAGATTCAAATAGGCATGCGAAAGCATGACTCATTATGATGATCGATATGGAATTTGACATAGGAATATTTCATTTTCAGGAAACTCAATAATTCCGTTGAGACAGTCCTCAAAACAAAGCCGCCACCATGGATGTCATCAAAAAGAAGATGCAAGCGATGAAGATTGAGAAGGATAATGCTATGGATAAGGCCGATACCTGCGAAGGGCAGGCAAAGGAAGCGAATCTGCGCGCGGATAAAGTTCTCGAGGAGGTTGCGGACCTCACGAAAAAATTAGCTCAGGTCGAAGGTGATCTGCAGGCCAACAAGCAAGCTCTTGAGCAAGCCAATAGGGATCTCGAAGATCGCGAGAAATCTCTTACCAACGTAAGCTTTTTTCGGATCCATATAGAATATTCTGAAAAAAAAACCAATAAACTTCTAGAAATATCTTCTAGAGTTTTATTTTAAGCAAAAAAAGTTAACTTCTTGATAAATCAGGAAATCGAGTTATGATACAGATCAGGATACAGTTGACAACAATTAAATTTTCCATACCTCGATAATCAAATCGAATTAATTAATTCGGTAGCAAGATGACGTCTAAAGACGTCTTAAAGACGTCTAAAGACAACTTAAAAACGTCTAAAGATGTCTTAAAGACGTCTATGACATCATTAAGACGTTATTAAGACGTCATTTGACGTCATTCTGCTACTGGGGAATCTGTATGAACTTTTTTGCTTATAATAAATTTTAAAATATATTCTAGAAGTTTGTTGGTTGTTGGTTTCTTCGCGAAACGCTGTATTATACTTTTGAATTTTCTTTTATCACATTATTTTGATATTAAATATTCATGTTAACCATTATGAACAATTAAAATCTAAAGAGATCGATAATAATCAGGGTTGGGTAAATTGATATTTTTTTAAAACTAAATTAAGTTAAACCCAGACAGCACACAGATATCCATAAAATATTCTAGAAATATCCTTGAAGGATATTGAAAATATCCATAAATGTCCGTTTTATGTTCCTCAAATACAGTGGATATCCATAGCATATCTAAATATGAAATTGGTGGACATAATTTAATCCCTGACGTGTTCAAGACATCCGCTGGACGACTAATGGACATAAATTAGCAATAACAGATATACAAAACGGACTTTATATGGATGTAATAACGAGATGAAAAAGGGATTACATACAAAATTTGAATTTACATATTAAAAAGATGAAATATATATTCTTTTAAGCAATACATTTATTGAAGAAAATTTATATCGCATATACATTAATGCAATATCACATATTATTTAAATGTTACTTTTTTTGCACAAAACGATTATAAAACAGATAATTTAAAAAAAATGTGTATTATATGTGTGAAAAAAGAACAACCTTTATGATCTAAACATATCATAATTTTTAAACATATATATTTCAATCCCTAAATAATAATATAATTTATCTATTTCATATAAAATTTTACATAAAAATGTTATATAACAATTTTATTTATAATTTATACTTGTATATTGCACTTTACATCTTAAATAGATAATGAAAAATTATTTTCGTTTATTTGCCGGACATTTACTTGTCCGACTTATAAAATCAATTTAATATCTGAAACCCGTGCTTTAGATCAGAAATTAAATTGAACAATACATTTTTAATCTTATTTGTTACCTTTTGGAAACTTTATATAATTCTCATAACTGAAACTTAAATACGAGAAAGATAGCGCATCGCACGTCGCGTAGCGGTAAACGAACGAACTAATACATGCTTGCGTGCTCGTGAGAAACTTTGACCTCCAAGACCGGACATCTTGTGGACGTCCAAATATTGACCATTAACAGATGTCTTAAATCGGATGTACGATGGACGTTTATTTTATATCCATGGACGTGCGGACGTAAAATGGACATAAAATGAATATCCATAGAATGGACATAAAATGAATGTCCATAGAATGTCCTGTGCTGTCTGGAAAGTTAATGGGTTAAAAAATTAATTTAATTATGTTAAAAGTTATACAAATAAAAAATTAACTCAATAAAAGTTACATTAAGATTAAATTAACGTTAGTTAAGATAAAAGTTAAAATTTTGAAAAGCATTATTTCACTTTATATTAAATTAAATTGTAATTAGATTGTAATTTTAAAATTAGATTACTCTAAATAATAATAATATGAATCATTAAATAAATTTGAGGGGAAAGTTAATAAGTTTAAGTTTATGTGTTTTAAAAATAACTAGTTAAAGTTAAAAGTTAACTTTTTTAAAATAACTAAGTTGAGTTAAAAATTATTAACTTTTTAACTTTTTTTTAACTTTTAAAAATCAATTAGTCATTAACTAATCAACTAGTTATTACCCAACCCTGATAATAATAATAATAATAATAATAATAATAATAAAAGGTTTATCAATGAAAATTTTAATTTTTATACATTTAATTTTTTTAGGCTGAGTCTGAAGTAGCCGCCCGTAATCGCAAGGTCCAGCTCATTGAAGAGGACCTCGAGCGCTCGGAGGAACGATTAAACACTGCAAGCGCTAAACTGACTGAAGCTTCGCAGGCCGCCGATGAATCCAGCCGGTAACTATATGTAACTTAATTGTATGTAATTTAACTATGTAATTATCAAGCTGCGTATTCCTACAGATTATGAGATATATAACGATATAATTGCAGTATGTGCAAAGTATTGGAAAATCGTGCGCAACAGGACGAAGAGAGGATGGATCAATTGACGAATCAACTGAAAGAAGCTCGCCTGCTCGCGGAAGACGCTGATGGAAAATCTGACGAAGTATCGCGTAAGCTGGCCTTCGTTGAAGACGAACTCGAAGTTGCGGAGGATCGCGTGAAATCTGGTGAAGCGTAAGATCGTTGTGCTAATATGTTTAATGCGAGGATAAAAAGTAGGCTGCAAATCACACAATTTTTATTTTCACTCTCATAGTAAGATCATGGAACTGGAAGAAGAATTGAAGGTCGTCGGTAACAGTTTGAAATCTTTGGAAGTATCTGAAGAAAAGGTACAGTGCGATTGTTAATGTAGTAATAGTATTTCTTATACGACTATTTCGCTGGAAAACAAGTGTTCCCATAATTCCTTTTGCAAATATATAAATAAATTTTGAAAATATATAAATAAATTTGAAAATTTTGAAAAATAATCTATGCTAATTTCTGTAAATATTTCCAGGCCAATCAACGAGTCGAGGAATTCAAGCGTCAATTGAAGACCTTGACAGTCAAATTGAAGGAGGCTGAAGCTCGCGCCGAATTTGCCGAGAAGACCGTCAAGAAGCTCCAGAAGGAGGTCGATAGGCTCGAAGGTGAGTTCGTTTTACTAAAAATATCTCTTGTTTTTTTCTCTCTTGCACAAAAATAATGAAACTGAACTCATTTTGTTTCCTCTCTCAGATGAATTGGGCTTAAACAAGGACAGATACAAGTCGCTGGCCGACGAAATGGACTCGACATTCGCCGAATTGGCAGGATATTAGATTATTTTACTATCTCGCCATTATGCTTCGCGTGTCTAATAATTGTTTTAAACCTTCTGATTGAAAAAATCGATATTCTATATTTGCGCAAACAATGTTACAGCTCGTTACATTATCATTCGACGAAAAAAAAGAGACATAACTAAAGGATAAACCGTGAATCATTTATTATTCACAGTCGCTATCCTTGTAATTAATGTTATTATTATGATGGAGCTCTATCGATGTGAGCGGATCGTAATTTTATTCTGTTACATTATTGTGTACGAAAGATTAAGAGAAATTCAATAAACAATAATATAAAATCAATGAACCAATATAAAAGCGCATTTCTGCGCAAAGCAATCAATATTTTCACATATTAATTTCCTGCTATTTCACACATAGTGATAAGCAAATTAAATATAATTAAAATAGCGTCTAAAACATGCCAAGGCTTAGATTAAAGTTTCTAATATTACATACGACTAAAGATCAGGGTTGTATAATAACTAGTTGATTAGTTAAAAGTTAAAAAAAAAGTTAATTTTTAACTCAACTTAGTTATTTTAAAAACAGTTAACTTTTAACTTTAACTAGTTATTTTTAAAACACCTAAACTTAAACTTATTAACTTTCCCCCCAAATTTATTTGATGATTCATATTATTATTATTTAGAGTAATCTAATTTTAAAATTACAATCTAATTTATAATATAAAGTGAAATAATGCTTTTCAAAATTTTAACTTTTATCTTAACTAAGGTTAATTTAATCTTAACGTAACTTTTATTGAGTTAATTTTTTATTTGTATAACTTTTAACATAACTAAATTAATTTTTTAACAAATTAACTTTAACTTAATTTAGTTTAAAAAAAATATATAAACTTACCCAACCCTGCTAAAGATATAAAAAAAAAAGTCTTTCAGATACAATTATTTTCTTTCATGACGTTTATTTTTTAATTATTTAATAAATGTACATACAGAACGTATATCGTGTTTCAATGGCATATAAATCCAGTAATTTCGCGCGTCTTGTACTATAACTTCCAAAGTCATCGACCATATTTTATTTTGCACGCTATCATCTATTTTGTTTATTATGTACATATAAATGAGAATCACATGAGTACAATTTTTGTGCAATCTATGAGCTTTATACAACATTGATCTAGAAATTCTTACAAAAACGCATAACAATGATTTTAATGACTATACATATGCAATTAAATATTATGCCATAACGATTAGATCGAGTAAACTCGGACACAGTATTGTTGTTATTATTATTATTATTATTATTATTATTATTATTATTAATATACATTATGCATCACTGTTTGAACGTAATTATCAAAACAATGAACATATACTCATTCAGAACTAAATGATGCGGTCAAATGATACTTAGTTCATTTTACGACATATAAAGAGCACGAGATCTTCATATAATAACATAGATATTTTCTAAATGAGAGAAAGAGAGAGAGAGAGAGAGAGAGAAAAAAATAAAAAATTTAACGCATTAACAATGCCACAAGAATACAAAGGTGATGGAAATCTACGATTATGAAAAAGGAAGAGATTGTGTACTCATGCACAAAGCGAACTGAATATCGTATTACTATGATAAGAATGCGCATAACATATATGTGCGCGCATATACAAGATGGCCTCGAAACGTTCCAGTCAGACTTTGAAATCTTATAGAAAATTTAATTCTGAACAAAAAATTTCGTATAAATATAGGTCAAAAAATGCTTCCTTAAGAAGTTATCGCTCAAAAACCTCTGATGAAGGAAGAGCAAAAGGTGAAAAGAAAATGAAACTAAATAAATTTCTGGAAAAAACAATAAAAATAAAAAATAAAAATCTTTCTTTTGAAAATAAAATAAAGTTAGTTTAAAAAAAATTATTTTATTTTCATAAAAGAAAAAGATTTTTATTTTTTATTTTTATCGGTTTTTTCAAGAAATTTATTTAGTTTCGTTTTCTTTTTATTTCATTTTTTTTCACCTTTTGCTCTTCCTTCATCAGAGGTTTTTGAGCGATAACTTCTTAAGGAAGCATTTTTCGACCCATGTCTATAGGAAATTTTTTGTTCAGAATTAAATTTCCTATAAGATGTCAAAGTCTGGCTGGAACGTTCGGGGCTACCCTGTATTTGCAAATTTCATAAATAAATACATGTTTATACGGATGTTACGCGCTGTAACATTTCCATAGATTTCCTCGATACATACTTGACATTGATGAAAAATTTTATTCGCAAAATTATGACAAAAAATTCGTCCATCTCGTCGCATCTGAAAAAGACGTCTAAAAACTATATTTAGTCTTATTATTTTACCTATCTTTTATAACTGATTGTAAAAAATATCTCGTTATCATTTGATTACATCAAGAAAGCGCTTTGATGCATTGCCGTAGAGAATATATTACACGATTAATACATTCATCAAGATACTTAGAAAACTATTTTTTAATTTATGCCAATTATGTAAGGATTAAAAAAGTGTTTAAAAAAGGAAAAACAAATCAGATCAAATACAACAGTCATTGATTAATCTGTGATGTTTTGCAATATAATCTGTAGTAATAAATATGTGCGCTTTCTAAGTTAATTTATATATAGCAGGCAATATGGCAAAGCCACATTCATAGCAATTTATGACTCGTACACGCATACTCTCTTTTTAATATCTCTCAAGTGATGACAATACAATTTTCAAATAATTTTTAGAATACTCATGGAAATGCGTCTTTTTGCATAAAAGTATTCGAAAAATGAGCTACTAATATTTTCTGATAAAGTCCTCGTCAAGTTTATCAAGTCTTTTATATATTTATTATATATTTATTTTATTTAAGTCTTTTACATATTTATCATCAAACAAAAAGTACACAGATATATAATGTAATAATAATAGAAATATTTCAATAGATATTTATACAAACATTCGTGTAAACGAAAAAAAAAATGAGAAAATAAAACATAAAAAAGAAAATCTTCAAAGATGCCACATCACTTGAAAGGATTCACTTCATTTATCTGCCTTTAATGGCAATGTATGCCGAGAACGGTATAACATTGAATATTCATCAACCGACAGACATGCATAAACAGATTTGATTCTTCGATCGATAACGACTTGCTTCTTGAAATATGAACCGTATGATATTTCTTTCACGCGCTCTATTTAACTATCATTCTTACGAATAATACACCGCAAAAATTACACACACATAAATCATCATAACTTATATGTATAATATACACTATTATATAATTATTTTTTTAACATTATCAAAACATTAGACTATTTGATGTATCAATTGCACATAACATCATGACTGGTCTATACAAATGACTAATATTATACAGGATTACATCGTTGTACTACACGCATTTCCAATGCTGCAAAAATCGGATAAATTGCGCATTAGAAAAAAGCGAAAGTCATTAGAGAGAAGAAAGCCAGTCTTATTACGTACGCCAATCTTATCTAAAGCACAAAATTCATTTTAAGTCTGAGAGAGAACTAATAATGCAAGAGAAAATGATGTAGCATACATTAATGATATACATACAATGCCTGTATTTGCAATATTTATTATTTAATTTTGAATACAGAACTTGTAATGAAACAGATTACACAGATGAGCTATCAATAGTATAAAGAGTTAGATTGATTTAGCAGCATTACGCCTTTTCAATATGATGTATCCTTTTTACATATATATGTATAATAGTACAATTCTCTTTTAGTTGAGAAAATATTATATATGTTAAGATGAAAAAGAATTTCTCTTAAGTTGTAGCATTTTATAAGATATCGCAGCATCACACAAGTAATCATTATAACTCTTTTACACATGTCCTTATATGTTATATAATACATATATAATACGTCCTATATATTACAAGGAAATATTATCATAAATCCTCACTGTGTCTCTGTTAACATAAAAATTAATTTTTATAAAATGTATATATATATATATATATATATATATATATATATATACAGGATATTTCATTTTAATCGCCCTAGGCAAATATCTCGAAAAATATGGAAATTATGAAAAAATGTTTCGGACAAAAGTTGTATGGTTTCGAGGGGGCCATAAGATAGTAACATTGAACAGTCATTTGAAGGTCTCATAAAGGTCATCTTAAATTTCTTAAATGGAATATCCTATATATTTTTGCATATTCTTGTAGCTTACCTCGAGAGTTTTTCAAAACACTATAATAAATTATTTTTCCATCAAGTACTTTTCGAGTTATGAGGCTTGAAATCATTTCTTAATTTTACATAAACCATAAAATATCTTGTAAAATATTCATTTTTTGATTATCTTATCTTAATACGTTTATGTACAAAATAATGAGATGAATGAATTGGTGTAAAAAAAACACAGTTGTTTCTAAGAAAAAATATGTAATTTGTAATTAACAATTCCATATTTTTTCTTAAAAACAACTGTATGTTTTCTTTACACTAATTGATTCCTCTCATTATTTTGTACATAAAAGTATTAAAATAATCGAAAAATAAATATTTTACAATATATTTTATGGTTTATGTAAAATTAAGAAATAATTTCAAGCCTTATATTACTATTATTTTTACATAAGATTAATAATCGAAAATAATATTTTACAATATATTTTATGGTTTATGTAAAATTAAGAAATAATTTCAAGCCTTATAACTCAAAAAGTACTTCATGGAAAAATAATTTATTATAGTGTTTTGGAAAGCTCTCGAGATAAGCTACAAGAATATGTAATGAGAAAATGTAGGTTTCATTTAAGAAATTGAAGGTGACCTTCAAATGACTGTTCAAGGTCAAACCAATGTTACTATCTTATGGCCCCCTCGAAACCATACAACTTTTGTCGGAAACATTTTTTCATAATTTCCATATTTTTCGAGATATTTGCCTGGGACGTTTAAAATGAAACACCCTGTGTATATATATATATATATATATATATATATATATATATATATATATATATATATATATATATATTAGGGCTGCTAATTTACTTTGAAGACTTCAATAATCAAACTTTGATATTAAAATCTTCAAAGATTGAAATTTCGAAAATTATATTATCGTGCGATACATTTATAAAATTATATAACGAAATCCGAATAAAAGGATGCAATTATCTCAAGTTGGAAAATATATCGAAAAATTTTGATTTCTAATAATTTTTTTATAATTTAATAATCTAATACGTTTTTAATCATTTTTCTTTTAAATAATTGTTTTGTGTAAATATATTAATTAATTTACTTTTATTTACAATATTTTCAGCATATATTTTCTGATGTATTTTCTGAATTTGCCAATATTTTTCGAAGCTTTGAAAATTCTCGAAGTTAACTTCGACTTTCGAAGCTTCGAATCTTTGAAAAGTTGTTGAAACAGCCCTAACACACATACACACACACACACACACACACACCCTCACACAAATATGAATAAATATATAGTCTCAATATAAATAAGTAAACCTATAGTAAGGCGGTTACTTATAAAAAAAAGGAAAACATGTACGTCTATGTTACAAAGACATGATGCGATTACGCGCACGTTTATATGCTTATAAACAATTTGTCCTATCACTAAATCAATGTAACAATGATACAAATACTATGTAAAATCAACTGTTGTAGCACATAGCATATATAATAAATGCATTTTAAAGACACTTTTAAAAGCATTCCAGAAGAACATTACAAATACTCCACTAAATAAAAAAATTTTCATGTCCATTTTTTAATACATACTTGCTATGTAAATAAGAGAAGGGTGTTATTTTATAAAAATTTGAACATTTCTCTCAATAATTATAATTAATATTAAGAGGATGTTATTATCTTTGATTGAACAGATTGAAAATTCAAATTAATTGTTTTAATAGCTTTAATGTTAAGTAAAAAAAAGTACTTTTAGATATACATCATATATATCGTGAGTTATGTGCATCAAATTATATTGCAGCTTAAGTGTTTCAATGGTAAAATTTCTGTCAATCGAGCACTCTTTCAATAGCAATTTCTTTTAAGATTATAGGGAAAAAAATATATATATATATTTTATCATCTTTATTACAATAAAAGTTTCACTAGTTGCATGTATATTAACATAATGATACAATTTTAATTGATATAAGTTAATGCATTAATAAATTGAGGAATGTATTTGAAAATTCTTCTGGGATCTTATACATTATTACTTTTGTCACTAAAAAATTTTGTTGTAAAATCATGTGACTTAATGTGTGATCTTACAAGAATGTATATATAAGTTAATGTGTCATACCTCATACTGCAACTGGTCACGATGCAGAAAAAAATTCTTGAAGACGCTGTACAGTTCTACGATCCAGTGCACATAAATCAAAATCAAATGTTTTCTTAGTAATTTCATATTGACCAGTCTCTGCAATTACTTGCACAACTCTTTGTAACTCTTCGTTATCTTGCAATGTCATTATTTTTTGTTGCAAATCTTTCAATTGTGATACATAATCCTCTGAAAACACTGGTGGTTCACTGATCTCTGCATCAGTGCTGTTTGTAGAATCTGGGGCCACCTGTTCAGCATCAATTTCCATGTCCTTGTCATTTGTCACCTGATCGACCGAGTTAACACGATCATCTTTCTCTTTTTTAAATTCCTTTTTCGCCTCCTTTTCTGAATGGTGGACGGAGTCAACATCCATCGCGACTGGAGATTGACTTGATGAAACTGGCTCCAAAGGCGGAGATGTCGAATGACCCCTGGCTTTCTCACGTTTCGCTGGAATTTCATCATCTTCTTTACTTCTCTTCCTTTTTCGATTCTCTCTTTCCTCGCTTCTGCTTCCTTTGGATTTATCCTTTCTACTACGATCACTCTTTTCCTTTTTTACATCTACCGATATATCTGGAGACAGTGGCTTTGCTGTTTCTGTAGGCGTAGATATTATTGCATGTTCTGTTTCCTTCTTGATACCAAGTACCGGTTTACTTTCGAGTAATGAATCATCATCTACGGAAGGTGCCGAATCGCTGCTGTCTCTTTCTGGAACTTCAGTTAAAAGAGATGAGTTCCCGACCGATGCAGAAGATGTATTGTTTTGTTTCTCGCTTCCATCCTTGCTTCTTTCACGTTTATCTTTCTTTTCCCTATCTTTGCTATCTCTTTTATCCTTTTTATCTCTCTTCTTGTGCTTGTGCTTTTGTCTATCCTTATCACTTTTGCCATCCCTCGTTTTCTCAGATTTTTCACTTTTTTCTGATTTTTCTTTTATCGCTTTATCATCTTTCACTCTATCATTTTCTTTCGTAGATTTTGGAGATTTTCTGCCATCTCTTGACGATTTGTATTCTTGAGATTTTTCTTTCTCTGTTTTTTCTGTTTTATCTGCTTTTTCAGATTTTTTTTCAGTCATTTTCATAACATCTTTAACTTTTTCTGCTTCTTTATATTTGTCTTTTTTATCCCTGTCCTTATCATCTTTGTGTTTTTTCTTATCCTTTTTTTTCTCAGATTTAGATGAATCTATGTCACTTCTAGAATTACTTTTTGCTTTGTCTTTCTCTTTATCCGGTAAAATTTTCTTTACATCTCTTTCTTTAGACTTAGGTGATACAGATCTCTTTGTAGATGATGGAAGAGGACTCAGTGGTTTTTTTGTAACAACAGGTGATGTTGATTTCTTGTTTCCAGGACTTGAATGACTTTTACTTCCCGGACTAGGAGGTCTCTTAGATTTTTCTTTATTTTTGAGCCGATCTTTAGAACTGTCTCTACCTTTTTTATCCTTTTTCTCATCTACTTTATCTTTTTTATCTTTATGAGGACTTTCCTTTTTAATTGTTTTATCCAATTTGTCAGATTTTTCACTAATAGCTAAAGGTTTAGGAACTGAATTTTTATCAGATTGACTTGTTTTTTTGCTGTCTGGTGATATTTTTAGAGGTGCTGTCTTTATAGGAGGGCCAAATAATTCTTGAAACGAGTTTGAAGTTTTAGACTCAGCAATGCGATGTTTCTTGCTTTCACTGCCATTTAATTTTGCTTTGCTAACCATTGTGGGTGTTTTAGTATCGCTCTTTTCTACTAAACTGTCTTTAATAGGTAACCTTTCTATAATCTAAAATTATAAAATATAATTAAGAAAATAACCATTAATTGATCAACTATTTATAAATTATGTTATATATGCACTTGCTATAAATTTGCAGTATAACTTTTCATTTAACAAATTTTTATTTATAGATAATATATAATATATTGTATGATATAATATTAACACGATAGTATCATATAATAATATATAATATATATAATACTAGGTTTAAAATATATATAACACTGGTCAACAAAAAAAAATAATTTTACATTTTTCTCTTATAATTTTGCAGTTTTGGACTTATTTAAGTGTGCTGATTTCAAGTATGACAGTAGTTTTTTTTTAACAGCTCTTGTTTTTTAGTATTTTTAGACTACCCCTTTGGACATCAAGTGCAGTTTTTTTATTATTATTTTTTCAATTATCAATATGTCTTCGACTCAGAGACGTTGTTTACATAATCTAGATAATTTTTATTATATTTGTGGCGAATACATCTTTCAAAAACATTGATAATCAATATAATTGTAATATCTTATAAATAAAAAAAGTAGAGCTGATACAAAGAAACATAAATTATAGTACAACTACAAGTATTTTTTTTTGTAATCAATGCCTTAGATATAACCTATAATACACGTTAAATGTCAGGAAAAAATTTGAGTGTTGACCAGTGTAATTAAACTTTAATTATATAAATATAACTCTGAAGTTTGTTAGGTTAGTTATATCAATATTATACTTACACCACCACCTTTCAATAGTTTTTTCTTAAACTCATCGGAAGGATTAAGAATTACTTCCGAGTGAAGTATGGCATTATTATAAGGTGCAGCAGTGTGCTGCAGAACAAGATCGTATTGCATGCAAACCTTCTTGGGCTCATCCTTATTTTTTAGATAAACTTCAATAGGTATTATAAAACCTGCATAGCCAGATTCCTTTACCACAAATGGTGGTTCCTTCAATACCCTTTTGGGATTTCGAAATGTATTGTGTAAAATGAATACCACTGAAAATATCAAAGAAATTATTATTGCAAAGGCAGACTGTTAAAGCAAACTTATCTATTGATGAAAAATAGTAATAAAAAAAAAAGGATTAAGAAAAGAAATAAAAGTCACACACCTTTCTCAATGTAATGATGTATATCCGCATTGTCCACCCCTCGCACAAAAACTTCCCAATCATGTGTATACCCTTCAGGAGTGGAATGCACACGTAACACTGATGTGTGTCCACATTCCAATGTAATGCGAATTTTCTCTCCCATCCTCTCTCACAAAGAAATCTCAATTAGCGAAGAGAATTTATCGAGGGTCGACCGATTTCACGGTCGCAAAGAGTTACATTATATCTTCAATCGTTACAGCCGAGAAACATCGCACAGTCCAACGCGACAGGAACAATGACAGCGCTAATTTTCACGACGACACGCGAAATTGGAACGCATATCAACTCGCTCGCGCTTGTTCTGTATGAAAATGTTGACCGTCTCGAAGAAAAACAGGCGTCCAGTCTCGCGCGGGATTCACCGCGAATGCATCATGCTCCACGTGAATTTTTATTCTTTTGACTCTGGTGCTCGAAGCGCGATTATCAACAGGTAAACTGTATGTGTACACCAACGAGACTCATCGGCATCGTCGAATGATCCTCTGATCCTTCCGTATGATTCTCCCGTGTGGTATGAACCTTGTATGTGCATCCCTCGCAACTCTCAATTCGTGAGAATACGTGAGAGAAATTGAAACCGCCACCTATCGATGCACGATTGATTCACGCATAATGGAGTATCCAATAGGAGAGAACACCATTTGGGTGTTTACGATAATTAATCGGATCTTTGATCGGACTGAACAGTGGTACTCAGCGATAGACTTTCTAAATTTCCCTAGACTAATCCGGATCAATGATGTGTTCCTGAAGTAATCGAATTAGATTAACAGTCATCGAAAGAAATTGCGATCGAGCTGATCGAAAAAATTGTGAAAAAACATCATAAGAAATTATAGAAGATACTTTATTATTCTTTTAATTAATATATCTTTATTTATCAAATATATATTAATAAACAAATGTATTTTACTGGAATAAAATGTTTTCTATAAAATAAGAATAAGTTGTTAATCTAATTCGATTACTTCAGAGACACATCATTGGCCGGTATTCATAGTCCGATCTTATATTTAAGATCGTCTTAAGTCTGGTCCGAGGTTGACTTAAGATCTCCTTCAACCAATCAAATAACTGCGTAGCATTTCAAGCTCGAACTTAAGACGATCTCAAATATAAGATCGGACTATGAATACCGGCCATTGATCCGGATTAGTTTAGGGAAATTTAGAAAGTCTATGGCTGATGGCAAAGAACTAGATGTCTGTCGTAGCCATGGACGTAAGAAATACTGGACAGAGCATAAAGTACTCTTTTAAACGAGGGGAGTGAAATCTGAGGGGTAAGGGGTTTATTGTCGCGGCCATCTTAGATGCATTAGATTTAGTGTCTATTTTCACGTCGCACGGACGTAAATCGAATAAAATATGAGAGATTCCATGAAATCATCTATCATCTGAAATCGCTGTGTTATTCCGAATCATTTTTGAATATTAAGAAATTCAAAAATATCACACTCCGTGAAATTAATATCCGTCCCCATCTTACATGCCTCATATTCCGTTGCAGTAGACATTTCTTTCCCCTCACCCTTTGAGCTTCACCCCCGCAGCAATACACTCTGTCCCATTGAACTATATAACATACTGGAAGCCGCGCTACCATAGAAAGTGGCCGATCCAGCCTGCTAGACAAGGAGGCTAAAAGGTGATGCGTTCTTTGTTTCTCTAACGTATTACAGTCGATTCGTCTAAAGTTCTCACACCATAGTAGATAAAACAAAACTGTATGTATGTACTATTTTATCACAATTTTAATTTGAAAAAATGATATTTGAACAAATACGTATTACATTGCACATGCTACATTTCTTTAGACTAATGTTTTCAGCTCAGGTAATATGTAAGACAAGGAAAGCATGACAACTTAGCATCTGTCTCTCTCGGCTCGGGAATAATAAACAAAACGTATCTTTGCGCGGCTTCCAGTTTGTTATATAGTTCAATGCTCTGTCCA
The DNA here is from genome assembly GCF_003227725.1 of Camponotus floridanus. NCBI lineage: Eukaryota > Metazoa > Arthropoda > Insecta > Hymenoptera > Formicidae > Camponotus > Camponotus floridanus. The sequence continues at coordinate 1,299,395 of NW_020229503.1, forward strand.
GTATTTCTTACGTCCATGGTCGTAGCCATGAACATAAAGTACGGCTGATGGCAGAGAACTAGACGTGAGCGCTTACGTCCACGACTACGACAGACATCTAGTTCTCTGCCATCAGCCTATCGCTGAGTACCACTGCTCAGCCCGATCAAAGATCCGATTAAGGCTGATGGCAGAGAACTAGATCTGTCGTAGTCGTAGACGTAAGGCAGAGAAAAACGTATGTCGTACAAGGCCTGTGGCGACCAGCTAGGGGAAAAACAGTCACACTCAACAGTTGGCAGAATTGTATAAGCGCAGCGCCACTCGAAATAGAGAGAATTCCTCCTTCTCCCCCATTGTCCGTGCGATAGTGAACACGTGTAATACGTAGCGCGTTTTAAATATATTTTACATTGTAATATTAATATTGATCGTCATTTTGGATACCCGATCCTTTATTATCCCCACAGGCCATTGTGACAATGGCCTTGTACGACATACGTTTTTTTCTGCCTTACTTTACGTCTACGACTACGACAGACATCTAGTTCTCTGCCATCAGCCTAATTGTCGTAAACATCTCCCGAGTTTCTTACTGGTGAAACTGTCTAGTTTCCATCGAAGCGTTAAAGGCCGCAGCACACACTTTTGCATAAGCGCATAACCATAAGCATAAGGAAATTGATTGGTTCCCAAGTATATAAGAAAATGAACCAATCAATTTTCTTATGCTTATGGTTATGCGTTTATGCAAAAATGTGTGCTGCGGCCTTTTCGCACATGAATTGCCATAACCATAAACGTAAAACGTAAACGTAAGCTGAAGAACCAATCAGAATATTGCTTTATGTATTCTAGAAGACGATAGAAATGATGATAAAGTTGGTCGTAAGCAGAAGTAACTAGATTTCAACCAGTTAAAATCCTAGTGGTTATGGCAATTCATGTGCGAAAGCCTTAAAGAAATATTCTAAGGGCCTATCCAGACAAATTTGCATAGGTGCATATGCATAACATAAGACCATATGGACCAATGAGCATCGAATATTAAATCGCTATATTGACTTACATAACATAATACTCGATGCTCATTGGTCCATATGGTCTTATGTTATGCATATGCATCTATGCAAGTTTGTCTGGATAGGCCATGGACGTAAGAAATACTGGACAGAGTGTATTGCTGCGGGGGTGAAGCTCAAAGGATGAGGGAAAGAAATGTCTACTGCAACGGAATATGAGGCATGTAAGATGGCAACGGATATTAATTTCACGGAGTGTGATATTTTTGAATTTCTTAATATTCAAAAATGATTCGGAATAACATAGCGATTTCAGATGATAGATGATTTCACGGAATCTCTCATATTTTATTATATATTATAAGATGATTTACGTCCGTGCGACGTGAAAATAGACGCTAAATCTGATGCATCTAAGATGGTCGCGACAATAAACCCCTTACCCCTCAGATTTCACTCCCCTCGTCTAAAAGAGTACTTTATGCTCTGTCCAGTATTTCTTACGTCCATGAGATAGGCCCTAATTGGTTCTTCAGCTTACGTTTACGTTTTACGTTTATGGTTATGGCAATTCATGTGCGAAAGCTTTAAAGGCTATAGGCAGAGAGAAACCTGAGAGCGGCCATCTTGCTTTAACGAGCACATTGTCCTAATGCGCCGCTTGACAAAGTGGACGTCAACTACAGTCCATTACAGTCGATAATGATACATGGTTTGTATCCGAGCTATGGTTTATGTCCGAGCTATGGTTCATGTCCGAGCTATAATTCATATCCGAACTATTCATATGAGATGGACATGAGAGTTAGATAATTAGAGAAGAGTATCTATCGTTCTGCTTTTGTCTCACCAACGATGGCAGACCACGTGGCGGTAGGTATGAGGCGAACGATGATTTTCTATCGTAAAGCTCATGTCTCCTTCCATCCCTCGGAATGCTATGAATAATTTTCTTGTAAAAAAATAAAGTTTTAATAAGATTGTTCACACATAGGGGTAAATAGTACAGTTATTAGCCACTCTACAATGATTATTGGCCACATTTAAAAAAATTAAAGATTAAAAGAAAATACTATTAAAATGTTTTTAATTACAAATAAAAAAATATTTGATACATTTTTCTGCTTCAAATACAATTAATATTTAATTATTTTCTATATATTACAATTATAAATAATTATTAAAATGAGTTTGGTAACATACTTGAAAATTGTAGCCATTCAATCAAAAAAGAGTGGAACCAACAATTTGCAAATTTTTAAATGTTTTTATGACATATAATTTTTGTTTTCGTGATAGACATGCATTAATAAAGTTTAAATTTTGTAAAAAAAATTTATATCGGTGAAAATAACATACATATTTTAAAAATTATATTATGCCAACGACTAACACACGATTGACGTTTTACAACAGTAATTGGCCATTCGGCCAATTATTGTTTTGTGATTATGAAAACTATGTGACAGTTATTGGTCTCTTACATCGAGTGACAGTAAGTTATATTTGTTATTACTAAAAAAATATATTTTTCAGCTGTAACCATATTTAATATTATAACATAATAAATAGAAACAAATAATTTATTATAAATATATTAGTTTATGTAAAAATTATAATTAATAACATTTTTTATTTAAAAATTTTTAATTTTTAGGTTACATTTCTAAATTGATTCATTAAAAAATGCCAAAAGTAAAAAAGATTACAAGTACCAAAAAAAATATTGTGAAAAACAAATTGAAGATGTTATTCATGCAATAAAAAATGGAATGTCAAAACATGCAGCTTCAAAACAATATGGTATCCCAAGATCGACTATCCAGTTTAGAATGAGTAATGCATTTGTGAAAACAACTCCAGGTCCAGCTCCTGTATTAGGTCGTAGTGGAGAAGATGATTTGGTAAATTGGATTATTGATTGCCAACGGAAAGGATTTCCTGTGAGAAAAATCAACGTACAAACTAGTGTCAAAGAATTTTTGAATCAAACAAAGATAAAAAATCCTTTTCGTAACAACGTACCAGGGAATGGATGGTATAAAGGTTTGTTAAGAAGAAACCCAATTCTTAATGAAAAACATCCAGAAGGAGTTACCAATGCTAGTTCTTGTGTTAGTAAAAATGATATTAAAAATTGGCTTAAAGAGGTATATAATTATTTAGCAGAACATAACTATTTACATATTTTGGAAGATCCAACACGTATATTTAATAGTGATGAAACGTACTTTATGGTATGTCCAAAGAAAAATGTGATAGCTCCTCGTGGAGCACGAAATGTTTATGAAATCGATAGAGAAAACTCTAAGTTAAATTTGACTGTATTATTTACATTTAATGCAAGTGGAGTAACAACTCCACCGACTGTTGTGCTAACTTATAAAAGATTACCTGCCTCTATTGGACGATCAGTACCTAATGATTAGGGAATCGGTGTTACACCAAGTGGCTGGATGAATGTAGAATTATTTTATGAATATTTAAAAAATATATTTTATCCTTATCTCAAAAAAGAAAAGATTGAATTTCCTGTTATTTTATTTGTCGATGGGCATAGCAGTCATGTCACTTTAGAAGTAAGCAAACTTTGTTCAGAATTAGAGATAATTCTTATTTATTTATATCCAAATTCAACGAGAATCCCAGAAAACATTTTGCGCGTAAATATCTAGCAAGTCGCGCACAAATATGGTTCATATCGCGCAAGCAAAACCCTATCCCAGTGCGTCGTCATAGCGGTAGTAAAACGCTAGCACATTTTGCGCGTGAACTCAATAAGCGATATGTACGCAAAACGCTAGCATATGGTATCCATTTGCATGTGATTCGCTGGTGTACATGAGCTTAACCAACTTGCGGGCAAAACTCACGCAAACCGCGTACACAGTTTATATACATAAGACGCGCAAACTTTGCGCGCAAGGAATGTTATCTGGGATGTTACAACCTGCTGACGTCTCAGCATTTAAACCTTTAAAGAGTATATGGAAAAAAAGCGTTTTAGAGTGGAGGCAACAAAATCCAACACTATCGTTATTATTAGATAGAATGGCTCCAATTTTGAAAAATGCTGTTGATAAATTTTCACCTGATGGCAATACCGTGAGAAATGGTTTCAAAGCATGTGGCTTGTATCCTTGGAATCCAGATGCAGTAGATTACACAAAATGTCTCGGTGTTAAGGTTAAAAATATTGAAGCAATCACTATTAATCGTCCATCTAATGCAGCCACAGTTTCATTTGAGACGTATGCCAAAGTAATGGGAGGTGATTTATTGAAAGAATTACAATTATTTTCTTCTCAGCAAGTCACAGCAGAAAGCAAGTCCACAGAATTTTTAATTCTCCATCAATTGTTTGAAGAATATACAAAAGTATCAAATTCAACAAATAATTATGATGCACAATCAGCTATAGTTAAAGATATTGTAGGTGATTTAAAATCAAATATTTTTGATAAAATTGATAAGACTGAGAGTGATATTAGAAATAATTTAAAGTTAAATAATATTATTGCGATAGATGATAAGACTGATAGTTATATTATAGAAAATTCAAAGTTAAATAATATATTGGTTATTAATGAGGATAAAAGTCATATTAAAGATGATTTAGAAATAAATAATATTGCAATTGATGAAACTGGATGTGATATTATACTATATGATTTAGAGTTAAATAATGAGATTACAATTAATGAAATTAAAGTAAATGATATTATAAATGATTCAGAATTAAATAATATTGCAATAATTGATGAAATTGAAAGCAATGTTAGGAATGATTTAGGAGTAAATAATATAACTATTATATAATTTATTATATAATAAATTTATTATATTATATTTTTATATTAAATTTATTATATTTTTTATATAAATTATTAATATTGATTTTAGGCTCACTAATATAATTATTATAACAACCGATGAGCCTAAAATCAATATTAATAATTTAGAAGTAAATAGTATTGTTGAATATAATGAAACTGCATATGATAATATAAACAATTTAGAATTGAATAATGATCTAGTAGCCGATAAGACTGAAAATAATATACTTGATTTGTCTCTAAGTCATTGTAAAGATTGTTCTAAAAAATTAAAAGATTTTTTACCATGACCAGTAACACCTACACGCAAAGGAAAAAGGTTTACCGAACGAACATTATATGCGATTTCGTCTTTTGAGTGGAAATTAAATGAAGAAAAAAAATTAGGACGAATAAAAATGGAATAAAAACAAAAGGATAATAAAAAACAACAAATATTAGAAAAAAAAACTTGCTGAAAAATTAAAAGAACAAAAAAAATTAGCAAGATTACAAAAACAGGAAAAAAAATTATGTCACAAAAAGTTAAAAAAGAAAAAAATTGACAATAAAGAAAATACTGATGAAAAACCAAAAAGAACAAGGAAAAAGAAAGATCAGGCAATTTTAAAACCAAAAATTTTGAAAAATGAAATATTTCCAAAAAAGTTCGTCTAGTAAAAATAATACTTGTTAAACAAAATTTGTTTCTCTTGTTTATATTATAATTAATATATAATAATTAATATACAATTAATAATAATGTTTATCTCTTATGTTAAATATATGTAATAAAATATATATTGATTTTATAATTTTAGTTTTTTGATACCAAATAATTTCTTTGTCACTGTTTAATTATCTCATTCAATTTATTCATTCTTACATGGATAGAGGCCAATCACTGTCAAACTGTTAGACAATAACTGTGTTAATATGGCCAATGACTATCTTTTTTGATAGGATAAGTGTTTTTTACATAATTTTTATTAATTCCTAAATTTTTATGATGGATTTTTTTTTATTATGAATTATTATTATTTTTTATAACTATTAATAGTAATTTTTTTTTCTAAATTATTAAATTCAGATTAATGATTCAATTTTTGTTTTGCGATCTTGCTTAAGTGGCCAATCACTATACTGTTTACCCCTATATGTAAATGGCAGAATTAAATTATTTTTAAAAGTATGTGTGTAAATGGAAAGTATATCTCGAATATTTTTTAAATAATCACAAAAACGTTTCGACTTTACTTATTGTTAGTCTTCCTCAGTATGATATGTAACAAAATCAACATAGTGAAGTGATCACGTATTCATTTTCCAATATTATTCATATGTCGCAGAAAAATTAAGTATAAATTTAATCAAAATGTAAAATAAGAAAAATCAATCATTAGAGCGCTATAAATAAACAATAAGAAGCCAATAAACACTCATACAGTACAATATGTTTCGACAGCTAAAAAATGAGTAACCCGGAGTGACATTTAACATCCGGTTCAAACCAACTTCTTTGTTGAGAAGCGAGAAGCTCCTGATTTGAAACCGGCTATAACAAGTTGTGTCCTAGTCTATCATTTTCATGCTATAATTGTATTATTAAAATTCAAAAGGATTTATTGAAAATTCATTGAGATTAGAGAAGAAAATGAGTAAATAAATTGAATTAATAAATATTAGTGAATTAATAAGCACTAAAATAATAACTATTAATAATAATAAATAAGTAACTGAGATAAAATGTCAATAATAATTAAAACTATCGTATAGAGATTAAAAATTATCGTATAGGTAATTTCATGTCAAATTTTCGCATAACTTCAAATATATAACTCCGTCAAAAATAGTCGTATTTGAAAAATTTTTTTTTCATTCTCAAGCTTAAAGCCTCTATTTTGAAAATCATTTGTCAGATTTAGAATTTATCTTCCCTTTCTCGTCTGCTCAAAAGTAAAGACGTGTTATGTTTCCAAAAAATTGCATACTTTGACATATTCCACGAGGTGGAATAAATTTTTTTAGCAAATTTCATGATAATCATCGTAAAATATGGACTTTTATGTGTAAATTAAAAAAAAATTTTTTTGTACAATTTTTTTTTGCGAAGTTACATATCAAAGTTACCTATATACATACATTTTTGTTTATTTACTGCCACAATTAGCATTACCGATGCGCACCACGAGGAGATTGCTAGTCGGATTTGGGATTTTGTGTGTGTGTGTGTGTGTGTGTGTGTGTGTGTGTGTGTGTGTATGTGTGTGACAGCAGAGATAAGGACCCTACGGTTCGTCACTCTTGTAGTATTTTTTGACTTCAAATTTTTTTTGACACACACATACACACACATAGACACACAGCAAAGAGGGTTTGGAGTCAAAAAATGCTACGGGAGTGACAAACCGTAGAGTCCTTATTTCTGCTGTCTCACACACACATACACACACACACACACACACGATACACCAAATCCAACCAGCAGCCTCCTCGTGATGCGTATCGGGTAATGCTAATACTGGCGGTAAATAAACAAAAATGTATAGGTAACTATGATATGTCGTAAAAAATTTTTCTTTTAATTCACACATAAAAGTCTACATTTTTGTTAAATTATGCAATTTTTTGGAGACGTAACACATCCATATTTTTGAGGAGATGACGAGAAGGAGGAGGATAAATTCTAAATCTGACAAATGATTTTCAAAATAGAGGCTTTAAGCTTGAGAATAAAAAAAAATTTTTTTCCATTTTTGATGGAGTTATATTTATTTAAAGTTGTGCGAAAATTTGACATAAAATTATCTATGCGATAATTTTGTTGACGAGTGTAACTGTAATGTACTTAATTAGTTAATATATGATTTCACTCATAATTAAACACTAAGATTGCCATTTTCTACGTTTATCTATATATATCTCTCTCCTCAACGTGAACGTGTGTCACATCGCTCCGTATAAATCATAGTTTGTACTGCGGTTTAAGAGAGGTAATGGCAATAAGAGTTTCCACAGTGATGCTGGGTTCGACCATGAACATTATTGTGCGTTATCTAGTCGGAATGTGCTGACTGATGTGAGAAAAACGTAAATTTTTGTGTGATATCCCAACGCATGGCAGACAGGTGTCGATCAAGATGCCGACGTGGATGACTCAGCAAGCGCGGACGCTAAGGTAACTAATTCGTGGAAGACGCTGGGATTCATCGTTATCAAGGTTATCAGTCGGTAATGCGGATATGCTAAATCTCGAATACGCGGAATATCGTTGCTCTGCGTGTAAGAAAGAAATAAAAAACGTTGTACAGCAGTGTACAACGTGTACGAAAGCTTTCTTTCATCCTGGGTGCATTTTCAGACATAAAATTCTCAAGAGGGATGAATTGGTGAAATGCGAAGGTCCATTTAAAGAAATCGAAAACGAGAGTGATAAGGTTGAAATGAGGAAAACGCCGACAGCGAGCGGGGGTAGAGAAAGATTGGGATCAACGGGTTTAACGGGTTCGAGGGGAGCAACAGTGACTTCATCAGGTGCGAACAAATAGCAAGGAATGGAGGGAAAAATTGATTGGTTAGTAAATACAGTGAAGGAAATGAGAGACGAAGTAGTTTGTAAGAAGGAAAGACGATGATTACGCAGATTATTAGAGAAGAGTTGGAAACCTTTAGACGAGAACTTGAAGAAGTAAAAAGAAATATACAAGAGAAAACCACAGGAAGAATAGGAAGTTACAGTGAAGCAGTAAAAAATAAGAAGGAAGAAAGCATTTTAATCGTACAACCGAAGAGGGAGCAGGAATGTGAAACTACCAAAAAATTGGTAAAAGAGAAGGTTGATATAAAGAAGCTGGATGTAGGAATAACAAAGTTGAAGAAAGGAAATAAAGGATCGATTATTCTTGGATGTGAGAGCGAGAGCGAAATGGAAAAGCTGAGGGATACAGTGCGTGAGAAGCTAGGTGGTGACTTCAAGGTCATAGAACCGAAAGGAATTAAACCGAAAATAAAAATTGTAAATGTTGGAGAAGAAGAAATACAGCTGGATGATGAAGTCTTAATTATACAATCTTAATTATACAGTCTTAATAATACAATCAAGAAACAAAATAAAATTGAAGAAGAATTCTACATAAAAATAGTGAAAAGGATGGTTAAAGGTAGGAATGACGATGATTCCCGTGCTGGAAGTGGGAGAAAAGAGGTTCCTTAATACTGGAGGTAGATGAAAGGACGCATGAGCTGATGTTGAAAAGAGAGAAAATAAATATCGGATGGAGGAAATGTCCTGTGTTTGATCATTACAGTGTTAAGAGATGTTTTAAATGCTGTGGTTACTACCATATTGCTAAAAATTGTAAGCGAGAAGAAACATGTCATAAATGTGCTGGAAATCACAAAGTAAGTGATTGTAAGGCAACAAAGATAAGATGTGTAAATTGTATGCACAAGATTAAAATGTACAACTTGAAGATAAATGACGAACATGATGCGTTAAGTAGAAAATGTCCGATTTTCATCAGAGCATTGGAGGGGAAGAAAAAGAGAGCTGGTTGGGAGTCTACTAAGTAGCAATCATGGAAGGAATCAATTGTATACACGAATTCGCAGAGTATAATGGCGCATAAAGATGAAATTCAAGACTATATGAAGAGGATGAATCTTGCAGTCGTGGCGTTATCGGAGACTAAACTCATTATGGAAATTGAAGACAGTGAAGTGAATGCGCCGGGATATAGTTTAGTTAGATGCGATGGGGAAAATAGAAACACGGGAGGCGTGATGATTTATATAAGAAATGATATCAAATATGATGTAATAGTAAAGGAAAAGATAGTATCAAACTGTTGGTGTGTAGCAGTCGAAATAAGAAATAATATATATAAAGGCGTAATTGTAGTAGTGTATCATTCACTGAGTGGGTCAGACGGCGATTTCTTAAGATTTATAGAGAATGTAGTGGATCTCTTAGTAGCGAAAGGTCAATGCATTATGTTAGGTGACTTTAATATAGACTTAATGGCGGACATGTTTTATGCGAAAAAGTTAGTAAATGAGATGTGTTTGGATATGAAACAATACCGACAATAGACAAACCGACGAGGATTACAAAAAATAGTCAAACTTTGATAGATTTAGTTTTCGCAAATAACTAAGGTAAGCTGTAACGTATATGATAAGCCAAGGACAGATTATTTATGGGTTAGCGTTGAACTCAATAAAAGTAATATTAAAGAAAAATGTAGAGAATTTATTAGTAGAGATTATAGCAAATTTCAGATAGATGAATTTTTATATGCGGAGGAAGGATTAGATAGTAGAGTTAATTTAGAGATAAACGAAAGAGTAGAGAAATTTGTTCAGAATATGGTAGCGGCGTTAGATATGGTAGCACCAATGAAAAAATTTAAAATTCCAAAGATATGGGAAGGGGAAAAATGGTATACGGATGAAATAAGATTATTTACAAATACAAGGGACGAAGCATATGCAAAAGCGGTATATGCGGAAAGAACAAGATTGCTTTCAGTTTAAAGTTGCGAGAAATACGGTAGTTAAAACAATTAGAAAGAAAAAGAAAGAATATTATGAGAACATGATAGATAATAATAAAAATGATCTTGTACTAATGTGGAAAACTCTAAAAGAAGTCATAAAAGGAGAGACTACGGGTTCAAAAGAAATTAATAATGTAGATTTTGAAATATTAGAAAATATAGAAGAATGTACTTTAGCGAATAAATTTAATATATTTTATATACAGAGCATTAATGACATAATAGAATCTATAGGAAAATATTATAGTAAAAGTACAAAAACTATTTATATTATAAAAAATAGAGGTATAATTGAAAATTTTGAATTGATAAATTTATAGAAACTAGAACAAATTGTTATGGCCTTGCCACGGAAGAAAGGAACAGATGAGGGAATATCTAATGATATATTAAAAATGAGCTTTCACATGATAAAGAATAAACTATTGAAGGTAATAAATGATTCATTAATAAAAGGTGCATGTCCGGAGGGATGGAAAACATCTACTATAATACCGATTCCTAAGATAGAAAAACCAAAGAAAGCAAGTAAATATAGACCAATTAATATATTACCTATTTATGAGAAAATTTTAGAATTAGTCGTAAAGGAACAAATAGATGAATACTTACATAGTAATGATATTATAACTGAACATCAATCGGGATTTAGAAAACACCATTCGTGTGAAACAGCGATACAAAGCGTTATTGATGATTGGAAGCTAATAATTAGTGAAGGGAAAATGGTAGGAGTAATATTCCTGGATTTAAAACGAGCATTTGAAACGGTGGATAGGACAAGATTAGTTTTTTAAATAGAATAGGTAACTTCGTATCAGCGTACACCAGATGTATATAAGTCCATCATAGCACCTCATTTCGAGTACTGTGCTACTCTATTAATCGGGATGGGAGAAACGCAATTGAATAAACTTCAGGTAGCTCAAAACCGTGTCATGAAAGTCATTTTGCAATGCAATAGATATACCAAAGTTGAACACATGCTGCAGGCGCTGCAGTTCATGTCCGTAAGGCAACGATTGATTATAACGTGGGTGTATTTATTTTTAAAATCTTAAATAACATGGCATCGGTGGCGTTAAGTAACAAAATAGAAATAGTGGGAAGAAAAGGTGATAGACAAACGAGACAGGCCGGAAATATTTCGTAGAACTAGAAGTGCGCAAAAAAGTCTGTTTTACGAAGGAATAAAAATGTATAATTCTTTATCCACCGAGATAAAGCAATGTGAAAGATTGGTATCGTTTAAGAGACTGTTAAAAAAAAATATGTATTTAACAATGTATAGTAATTATGTATAGGAAAAAATGGCTAAGAAAGCTAATAAAAGATCTCTCTCTCTCTCTCTCCCCCTCCCTCCTTCCCTCTCCTCTCGCCCTTTCTCTACCTCTCTCTCAATCCCTCTTTCCCTCCCCCTCCCCCTTCCTGTCTCTTTTAAAATATAGAATAAATAATTAAAAAATAATATTAATAATAACTAAAATATGTACACAATATAACATGTAAGTTGAACATTTTTAAAAATAAAACATTATTCATAATATATTATATAATTACGGAATTATTTTATTACACAACTTCTGCATATACAGGGTGTCCTAGACCACCCCTTTTCTTTCAAAAACTAAGCATTGTTGTGCCCGGCGCGGCACAGGGTGTGGGGTAGCCGGGAGAGGAAAATGATCGCTCCAATTATTTAGCAACAGAAATTTATTTAACAGAATATACTTATTTATCCCTTATTTTTTAGTCGGTTTTCTCAAGCCTTAATGTCGTCCTTTCCTGGATCCTCTCGTGATTAGTTATTATTATGGGGGCTTCGTAGCTCGGTTTGGCGGCTAGCCCTCGGATTCGCACTATGTCTTATCAACGGTTAGTCTTCGCGCACTATTCTGACTATAGATTCACTGTTTATGACTGTCCGCCGCGGATCCGCGGTGGACGGCTTTTATTCCCTTAATTTTGGGGATTTTTGGAGGGGATCGCCCGGCGACATGACCATGTATGGTCATGGAGGTTTTTCTGGGTCGTCCAAAGTCCAAGTGCTAATGAAGGAAGTTCAAAGTTGAATTCCTTCGTTAGCGTTTTCGCGCTTCCGGGTGAACGTTCTTACGCTTGGATTGCTGAGGCAGCGATTCTATCAGGCTGCCGCATTTCTCAACAGTATTTCATGCTGACACTTAATTTAATTATATATATGTACTAATATTTAAATAGGTTATAGTCTGCAAGGCTATAACATCATTTTAGAGAAAAACGTTTTCGACAAAAATTGTATGGTTTTGAGGGGAACATAAGATGGTGTCATTGGTTTAACCTTGGATGGCATCATTAAGATCAGGTCAAGGACACCTTTAATTTCTTAAATGGAACCACCTATTTTTTATTGCATATTCTTATAGCTTATGTCGAGAGCTTTCCAAAACACTATAATAAAGTATTTTTTCATCAAGTACTTTTCGAGTTATAAGGCTTGAAAGTTAAAGTATCGTGACATAATATTTATTTTTAAATATTTATTTTTCAAATTCCTTACTTTTTAGTTTTGCAAACAATACGAATCAATTAATGTAAAGAAAACACATAATTTTCTTAAACACTTGTGTAAGGGCGTAGCGTGACACAGTACATAGCGCACTAATCTACAAAACTGAAGAACAATTTTAATGCCATTTACAATGAGCGCAATTCTTGTGTTGTTAAGAACAATATCTAAAATATGTATTTTAGACTTCAGTTTTGGAATAAACTATTGCGCGCTGTGTAATCTCTGTAGGCATTCACATTTATGCATTAAGTTTCATTCTTACAGAATGTCTATTCACCAAGTACATATTGAATTATTTTCGACAAAGACTTAAATTTATCATATACCATGAAAGAAGAGTACCGATTTTTTATTGCGTGATTGATAGAGTTATTGAAAAAACATTGTTGTCATTCGCGTGGCGAAATTCGTGTCACTTTGTGTATTTCATTATTATCCTGTGTAACTTACAACAGGCATTAAAACGCTACTAAAACTTCCTCCCTTACTTTTGTAGCACGCTTTGACGGAAGCAAAGCCTCCTATTTATGTATTCTAACAGAACATTCCAAAAAAATTTTTTCCAAAAAAGTCGTAAAAGATTCAATTCGGTCTAATTCATATTCATTATTTTCGGTTTATCTAGCCATGTCCTATTCGAATGAAGAGGCATATGATATGTTGCTAATTTTGGGTGAGTGTCAAGGTACATTCGCTGCAGCTGAAAGATTGTGCCGAGAGCGTTATCCTAATGAGATTCGCGAAACGTTTTTTCACGTTTGGCTAATCGAATCAAAACTAAAGGTGTCGTTCAACCTCAACATAACAAAGGTAGACAGATTCGCCGTCCAGTTAGAGATGAAAGAGCAGCAGAAGTTCTTGCATCGGCAGAACTGAATCCTCATGATTTTTTAAGACGCCAAGAATGAGATTCTAATATTACTCGTAATACTATATCGCTCATTCTAAGGGAAAACAAGTTTCACTCTTATAGGATGTCTGTTCACCAAGCGTTGAATTATAACGATTTCCGACAAAGACTTGCATTTTGAACTGGATAAGACAGCAGCCACTTGATTTTCATTTAAAAATTTTATTTTCTGACGAATGTACATTTAAAAGTGGTGGGTCTGTCAATACTTGAAACTATCGTTATTGAGCACAAGTTGATCCTCACTGGTTGAGAGAAATGAATCATCAAAACGTTTGGAAAGTCAATATTTGGTGCGGCATTATTGGAAGTCAAATCGTAGATCCTATTTTCTTCGACGAAATCTAAACGGTGATAGATATTCCGTCTTATTAGAGACAGATCTTCCTATCTTACTAGAAAATCTTCATCTGCAATTGCGCCTGGACATGTGGTTCCAGCAAGATGCATGTCCATCACATACATCTAGAGTTGCTCGTGCAGCATTAAATGTTATGTTTCCTAACAGGTAGATAGACAAATACGGTCCTATCAATTATCCACCCCGATCATCAGACCTCACTGTCCTTGATTATTATTTGTGGGGAAGAATAAAAGACTTGGTTTACCGTGAACGCACGACTACGAGGGACAATATAATTTGTAGAATAAATGAAGCAATTCAATCTTTAGATGCTGATGAAATTCTTCGAGCAGCCAATAGCTTTCAAAATAGAGTAGATGCTTGCATTGCAAAATGGTGCTCAATTTAAACACATCGCTTGAGCAAAACACAAACACATAGCATGTACATACTGTATTCATTCCTGAATCGTGAGAGGCAAGGGGACTAACGCAAATCAAGCATCCCGAATCGTGAGAGGCAAGAGGACTCACGCAAATCAAGTACCCCGAATCGTGAGAGGCAAGGGGACTCGCGCAAATCAAGCACCACGACTAGTGAGAAGCTAAGCAAATAATGAATATGCAATAAGCAGTTATACAACAAGTGTTTCTTTAAGAAAATTATGTGTTTTCTTTAAATTAATTGATTCATATTGTTTGCAAAAATAAAAAGTAAGGAATTTGAAAAATAAATATTTAACAAAATATTATGTCACAATATTGTAACTTTCAAGCCTTATAACTCGAAAAGTACTTGATGAAAAAATACTTTATTATAGTGTTTTGGAAAGCTCTCGACATAAGCTATAAGAATATGCAATAAAAATAGGTGGTTCCATTTAAGAAATTAAAGATGTCCTTGACCTGACCTTAATGATGCCATCCAAGGTCAAACCAATGACACCATCTTATCTTCCCGTCAAAACCATACAATTTTTGTCGAAAACGTTTTTCTCTAAAATGCTTAGTTTTTGAAAGAAAAGGGGTGTACGGGTGGTCTAGAACATCCTGTATACATATATATACAGGGTATTTCATTTTAATCTAGCCAGGCGAATATTTCCGCTGTTGAATTTAGAGAAAAATGTTTCAGACAAAAGTTGTAGGGTTCGGAGGGGGACACAAGATGGTGCCATTGGTTTGACCTTGAAGAGTCATTTGAAGGTCACGTGAAAGTCACTTCAATTTTTTTAAATGGAACAACCTATATATTTTTGCACATTTTTATAGCTCATCGAGATCTTTCCAAAACACTATAATTAAGTTAGTTTTCATTAAGTACTTTCCAAATTATCTTTCCAATTTATTTCTTAATTTTACATAAACCGTAAAATATCTTGTAAAATATTCATTTTTTGATTATTTTACCTTAATACTTTTATGTACAAAATAATGAGAGGAATCAATTGGTGTAAAAAAACACATAATTATTTTTAAGAAATTGTTAATTGCAAATTACATATTTTTTCTTAAATATAACTTTGTGTTTTCTTTCCCTTAACTATCGTTTCCACACCACCTTGAAGTAGATAGCTTGGCGCGTTTTTTTTAGTGGTTTCCCAATAAGCCTAATCCACTCTCATCATTTAATGCAACAAATGCTCAAAGTGCCTCCCTCGTATGTACTTGTAAGCAGAGTTCAGCACTTCGAACTATAGTATGTTTCCTTACTACGAAATAATTTTATTTGAAAAATGATATGAACGAAGCACGATTCTTTTTTCACACGATTGCAAATTATATTTATTATGTCATATATTGAAAAGTATATTACGGAAAATGCTTCTTGTATCATTTTTATATTAATGGATGGTTTATTTTGATATGATGTGATGTTCGAATATTTTTATACGAATATTTGTTGTAGCTCTGACAAAAGAAGCAAAAGAAATCGATAGAAAAAGCTGTTATCTATTAATTGTAAATAATACATTAATCAGAAACTTATCATAAATTCACGATAGATTCCTTACATTTCTTTCTTTTTCGTATCTTATTTATAGCATCTAAATCTAATTCAGCTTCGTCTTTTTATTGTGTTATACATATCTCTTATCATACATAAATTAATTATAATTGCAAACAATGCCAGAAATGAGACGCGAGATGCGAGTCTTGACGCGATGCAGTGAAACGTGAAAATGGTGATAACGGTAACCACGGGTAGCGGTGCGCTGTCCCTCCTCTTGCCGCGTGCCGGCAGGCAATGTCTGACACGGTGGGCCGTGCTATAGCTCGAGCGCTCGAGCGCTTTTCTCATTCGTCCGATTTCAATAATTAATATTTCGTTTGTTATTACAAAAATCGTTACATAGAATAGGATTTCTTTATTTAATTTACTGCGCTCTACCTTCTTACAAGTGAGTGAGCACATGCTCAGGGACACCCTGTATATATATATATATATATATATGTATATATATGTATATATATGTATATATATGTATATATATATATATATATATATATATATATATATATATATATACAGGGTGTCCGTCAATTTCAACCTTAACGAAATAAGGAAGTAGATTGGCCCAAATTAAAAAGAAATGACCTGTATTGTTTTGGGATTGTCGCAATAATTAACGAAAAATTAAATAAAGAAGATCGGGCAATCTGCGCGAGTAGAAGCGCGTGGCGACGAGAGTCGTCCCACTGTAATCCGATATTACGAGCGTGGCGAAGCGGTTGGCGGATCGCACTCCGAGACATGATGGTGGTTTGCAATATATCGCAATACCGCGCCGAAAAATGATCCGTCCTTTTAGTGGCGAGAAAATGATGCGCTATCATTTCCACACCACCTTGCGGTAGATAGCATGGTGCGTTTTTTTATATTGGTTTCCCCCATAGGCCTATTCCACTCTCAATTTGAAAATTATTCAAAATGCCACTATATGCTGAATATATCATAAATGTAAAAAATTAATGGTGACAATATCTTTACAAAAATTGATCCGTGGTTGAAAATCCCTCGATAAAATGTATTGCACACGTTGATAATGATACGTTGATAAAATGCTTCAAGAATCCTTTCTTCATCTCGTACACGAAGGCGCACTGCTGGACCGGTTATCCCGATATTATGCATGACACCCAGTTTCACATAATTATTGCACAACACGTAAAATTGTACGGCCACTTGGTTTTTGTGCACGCCCGGGAAATGATTCATGTAAATTGCGGCCGCACGATAAGTATTTTCTCCCGTTAGTCCGTATGCCACAATCAAATTCGTATATTCCTGTAGAGTATATTTCATTTTCACTGTTAATTTACTACGCCAACACAAGATTTTTATCATAGACATAGTAAGTATAGACCGAGCATCCAATGTATATAAGCGTTAAGGATATGAAAAGAAAGACAAAAGATGTAAGATGAATTTCTTTCTCTTTTTAATGCCAGAGAAGTGGGGAGCACTTCTTCTCATCTCTTCGCCCCTCCATGACGAACCGGCGCGAGGAGTTGTGGAGAAGTGCTTCCCACTTCTCCGGCATTGAAAAGAGAAAGAAACTTATCTTACATCTTTTGTCTTTCTTTTCGTATGCTTAACGCTTATACAATGGATGCTCAGTCTATACTTACTATGTCTATGATTTTTATTAAAACGTCTTAGCTTTCGCACGCGGACCGCCATCTTGGTACTGTGACTAGTGCGACGTATATTCGAGTGCTTCCGCAGAATTTCATTAATCAGCCCATTTCTGGGCTACCTCGTGCCTAAATTTTAATCTTATTCGTTTTGATTCTTGTGTGCCTCCTCTGGACACGAAAAATTTTTGGCGGCCCTATAAATCTTGAGCAAATATTAACACGCGTCACTTCTGAGCGTCATCACGCCTTTGTCTCGAGCCTCGGCCATTGTGCCGCTGGCCTCCCAGCAATTCCTATCCTTTACCTCTTCCTCCTGGAGAGAGGATTTCACCCACGCAACATTTGAAGATCTTTACTGTATTCTCACTGCCTGTAAGTACACTTAGTTTTGCATTTACTACTGAAAATGTCTACTAAAATGGACTTAGAAGATCCTGAAATGTCCGCTGCTCTTGCGTCATTAATCTCAGAGTCCGGATCTACAGTTACTTCTCATACGAAAATCTTAGGCAAGAGACCTAACGATCAGGAATCTTCCTCATCTTCTAACAAAATATCGCGATCAAACACCGAGAGCAGCATTCCGTCTCACCAGCCATCGATTTCTGGATCCGTTACATCTCTAACGGATACTATTAGGAACAATAGATATTCCACTAATAACGCAGGACCATTCGATGTCCACGTGCAGCGGATATCTAATCCCAAAGCACAGCTTCATCCCGTGCAAGTGGGAAGAGCTGCTTGTGAGTTAAATATTGACGACATTCTTGAAATAAAAAAAGCGGGATTTTCCAAAGCTTCTATTTTTTTCAAGTCAAGAGAA
Source organism: Camponotus floridanus (assembly GCF_003227725.1). Classification (NCBI taxonomy): domain Eukaryota; kingdom Metazoa; phylum Arthropoda; class Insecta; order Hymenoptera; family Formicidae; genus Camponotus; species Camponotus floridanus. The sequence continues at coordinate 1,318,040 of NW_020229503.1, forward strand.
GCCGCAAATGTTCTTGTTAATGAGAGAAAGCTATCCTCAAAAGATCTGGAAGCTTTTATCCCCCCATTTCGCATCTCTAGGAAAGGCATCATTCGACATGTGCCACTTGAGCTTACAGAACAGCAAATTACAGATAACATTAACAGCCCTTTTAAAGTGGTTGCAGTTAACAGACTGAACCGCAGAATCTTTACGCCTTCTCAATCTGACTCCTCATACGATTCAAACTCAGGAGTTTTCTATTCTCCATCATACACTGTTGCGCTCTCCTTCGAAGGGCAAAAAATCCCCAAACACATATATATGTTCCATGTCAGTTATCCGATGTCTCCTTATGTTGCCAGAGTTTCACGATGCAACAACTGTTTTAGATTCGGACATATCAAAATCAACTGCAAAAGCCAGCCTCGCTGTATGCATTGCGCCGAAAAAGGCACACTTTCTCAGAAGAAGACTGCCTTCAGAAATGTCATCTTCCCAAGTGCGTTAACTGCTCGGGCGAACATCGTGCTGACTCACTATCCTGTCCTGAATTCATTCTGCAACAAGAAATAAGGAAGTACGCAGCCTACAGGAATATTTCCCTTATCGACGCCAAAGAGATCTTCAAAGGTAACAGAACCCCCCCTCCTTCTCCTCCTCCTCTGAAGACTTTCCCTCACTAAACTCCCCCCGCTTTTCTATCCACCCCAAATCATACTTCACATGCCTATTCCTCTCCGCTTGATTTCACTTCACCTCACCTTTCCTATGCTCAAGCTACGAATCTCCCTTTCCTTACTAACCCTCCTTCTCCTTCTCTTTACTCTCCAGTCCGTAATAATATCACTGTTCCTAAATCTTCTGCCTCTTTCCTCCCCCATCCACTCAAATAAATACATAAAACACAAGCATCCTCAGAATTCTTCCCCTCCTTATTACCTTCCGCGTTGTAATCCTTCTGTTTCATTTCCGGTATCCCCTCCTTTTTCTACAATCCCCCCTCTTATTCATTCATCCAAATTTTCCCCTCCTCTTAACCCTCCTCCCTCAGATCCCCTTACTCCTCCTCAAGATGCCCTCAAGCACGTTATCCGCCTTATTATGGAGCTTTTACCCTTACTCTCCTCTTCTAATCTACCCGAATTTGTTCCTTCTATCATCCATTTTATCCGTAATCTCCCTGCTAGCTCTAACAATCCTTCCTCTCCCCCTTCCACATAATATGAGTCGAATAATCTCTCATAATGATCTTACCCTGCTACAATGGAACTGCCATGGTATTCTTAACAAAATTGACTTCCTCTCCCACATCTGTAAACAATTCGACATCCTTGCGCTGTCCGAAACATGGCTCTCTTCAGATAAAATTTTTTCTCTTAAAGATTTTCACATCCTTCGGAGAGACGGTCCTTCCAATAAATCTGGCGGTGTTCTCCTCGCTATCAAAAATACGATTCCTTTCACAAAGCTTAACTCTATATTTTATCTAGAGGATTCCCTTGAGACGGTGGGAGCAAAAATTTCCTCTTTACATGTCGATTTATTTATCATCTCGCTCTATAGACACCCCTCTAATTCTCCTTCCTTTACTTGGGAAAATCTTTTCGATTCTATTCCATCTCCTGGTCATATCGTCATCACAGGCGATTTTAATGCTCATCATGTCTCTTGGGGCTGTAATCACAATAATACTGTGGGCATCTCTCTGCTAAACTCTTCCCAAGAATTTTCCCTCTTCCCTATCAATGACGGCACCCCTACTTACATCTCATACTCTGTCCATTCCTCCTCTGTAATCGATTTAACTTTTGTCTCCTCGAGTTTAACTCCCTACTGCACCTGGAACTCCTATGATGACACGATGGGTAGCGATCATATACCAACCATAATTTCTTTCAGTCTTCCTATTCAATCACGCTCCTTCTTTTCCCATAAACTCCCTTCTTCTAAGATTGGTCGTAAGACTCTCTCTGCCGCCTTCTCGCTTTCTTTCTCCTCTCTTTCGGAAAGTATTGATCAAGCCACTTCTCCATCTGAAAAATATGACATCTTTTGCAGCTTTTTAGTTGATACTATTAATTCTTTACTTCCAGCATGCAAATCTTCCAATCTCACTTCTCCTCAGCATCAACAAAAAAATTCCTTGCTTACCAAATCTCACTCGTCACACCTTACTCGCCCTCCTGCACCTTGGTGGAACGACCAATGTTCTCAAGCTGTTGAACTCAGAAAAAAGGCGCTCCGTGCCTTTCGTGGAAATCCCTCTAGCTCAAATTATCTTAACCTCAAAAAACAGGAAGCTTCCACTAGAAAAATCCTTCGACAAGCAAAACGCACGGGTTGGAGGGCCTTCTGTGAGTCTATTACAACCTCTACCAGTATCTCCACACTGTGGCGATTTGTTAGAAGATTTAAGAACAGATTTCTTAATACTATTCCCTCTCCTTCTCCCTTTTCAAATGATATCTCACCTGAAATTTCTGACCTCATTAACTCTATCTCCCCTCCTTCATGTCTTTATAAGCTTTCTCTTACTCACCTTTTTTCGAACTATTCTTACTCTTGTCGCATTTTCGACTCTCCCTTTCAGCTCGAGGAACTCCACCATGTTATCTCCGCTCTCAAAAATAAATCCTCTTCCCCCGGAATAGATCAAATAGATTATTTTACGCTTTCTTGCCTTCCCACATCTTACCTCTCAATTTTTCTTTCTATTCTAAACAACCTCTTTTTTGCGGGTGAATTCCCCGATTCATGGACCCATTCACTGATTTTCCTAATTCCAAAATCTTCACCAGGAAAATTTCGTCCTATATCACTCACCTCTTGTTGTCTTAAAATTATGGAAAAGCTTATCCTCCTCAGACTCGACTGGTGGATGGAAAGATACGAAAAATTACCTTCCTCTCAATTTGGTTTTCGTAAATTTCGTTCTTGTCAAGACAACCTTTCTATACTCACTACAGAAATACATACCAGTTTTATCTGAGGCACCTTCACCGCATGCCTCTTCTTAGATCTTTCCAACGCTTTTGATGATGTCATTCCTTCTATACTCATCTCTGACCTTGTAGATCTTGGTATGCCTCTATGCCAATTTATTTACTCACTTATCCACTTTCGCAGATTACAATTCGTAATTAACAGCGAGCTCTCAGATACTCGTTTCTCCTACAAAGGAGTTCCACAAGGCTCTATCCTTAGCCCTATCCTCTTTAATATCTACCCAATAAGCAAAATGTAAGCAGTATGTCGACAGACTGGCAACAGATTTGATCAAACCATGTCAGCAGAATGACATCTACTGCGTCCTCATTCTGCTTCTAATCTGCTAGCAGAACCTGCTCACAGAATCGGATATCAGATTGTCGGCAGAAACTGAGCAGGATCTGCTATCAATGCTAACATGACTTGATGTCAGACTGTTAGCAGAAATCGAACAGGATCTGCGCGTGCAATTTGATGGCAAATGGACAGCAGAAATTTCACAAGATTTGCACTTTTATTAATATTATATAAATGCAACAAAATTGATTATTACAGGTGCTAAATAACAATATTATCAGCAAGTTAATTAGAATTTTCTTATAGAAAATACATAAAAATGACATATATGTAATATGTTATATCATAGTTATATTTCATATAGCGAAGGACTAATTTCAATTCTATTTAATTAAATTAATAATAAAGTAAATGTAACTTGTAAAACTTGAGATGTAATTTATTTAGAATTAAATTCTTGCTTTATGCCTCAAATAGCCAGTGCATGAATAATTTTCCATATATTATATTGATTCCAATCAGTTTAATATTCTGAATTCTGACTCTCATTTGCTTGTATCAGATATCAGAAATTAAAGTGAAAAATTAAAATGATAATTACTATATTTTTAGTCTTTTATTCATATTCGTGACTTTATATATATTTCTGACAGAAATTCAATTACGAGAAAGTACAGCTCACGTAGCGGTAAGTGAAAGAACTATCGAATCATGCAAATCCTATTCCATTTCTGCCATCAATCTGCTATCAGAGATTGTATGCGCAGATCCTGTTCGATTTTTGCCGACAATCTGTTGTCAAATTGCATCGCACAGATCCTGTTCAATTTCTGCCACCAATCTGCCACTAAGTTATGCCGGCAGAATCTGTTCGATTTTTGCTGCCAATCTGGTAACTGATTATGTTAACAAGCTTTGTTATATTTCTGTTGACATTCTGGCGACATCACATGATATATCAGAACCTGCATCGATTCTGTAATCTTTCTGTCGACAACAATTTCTAACAGATTCCCTGACAAGATCTGCTTTAGCAGACTTGGCTATTGGGGTATATATCCAAATTACGTAAACACATAGGCGAAGATTGTGAGTTAGTACAATTCGCCGACGATATTGCTATCTTCGTTAGCTCTCCCCAAATAGATAAAGCTCTTACTGAACTCGAATCTTCTGCAAATAAAGCTATTAAACACCTCACATAAATCCATTCGCTTTTTCCATTAAGCTCGGTAATCACACGGTGGAATCAACCGATTCCCATAAATTTCTCGGTATTACCCTTGACTTTCGCCTTTCTGGCCGCAATCACATTCTCTCTCTCTCTACCCGGTGTTCCAAGCTTCTGAATATCCTCAACTGCTGAGAGGTACCTGGTGGGGGGGGTGCACCTTCATCTCTTTTAAATATCTATAAAGCTTTAATAAGGGGATCTATGGAATACGAATGGAATACCTTTCTTTCCTTTATAATAATCACTCTCTTATGCGTCATCTTGAGTGTATCCAATTGCGCGCTCTGCGTTCTTGCTTGGGCCTCCGCAAAACCACACCTACGAACATCGTTCTAGCGGAAGCTGGCGAGGGTCCCATAAGATTTTGCTTCGAATTTCTCACCTCTAAATACATTTTAAAAACATTTGCTCTTGATTCTCATCCGCTCATTGACAAACTTTTTGCTCTTCTTTGGTATTCACGCAGATCCCGCAAACGTAATCCTTCCGAAAAATTTATTTTATTCAAAGTCTTTAATGTTTATTTTCGACTCAAAACCTATATCTCAAAATCTGATTACCCAGCAGTTTACTCCATAAGTTATGATTCTCTTATATTTTTCCCTTTTGTTATCATCACACCTCCTTCTGAAGTAGAGAAAATCAAAAATGCACCCATCCCCCAGATATCCTTTATGGAAATCTATAATACGTTAATATCCTCTTCCACCTGTTTTTTTACCGATGCCTCTAAAAATAGATCCGACGACTATGTCGGTTTTGCAACCTACTCTCCCTCTCCTCATTTACAACTACTCTACAAAATTCAGTCTTATTCATCCATCTTTACTGGTGAAGCTCTTGCTATCCTCTATACTCTCGATTACATCTCACTCCATTCTATCAAAAATTCCGTCATTTTTACCGATTCCAAATCTGTTACTGAAGCTCTGCTTTCTGTCAATTTGGCGCATTCCTACAACTATGTAATTTTTGCTATCAAAGACTTTACGATATAAAATTAAAAGGATTGGATAACTCTATTGTCTGGATTCCGGCACACACCGGCATTTTGGGAAATGAAACAGCTGACATACTGGCGAAAAGAGCCATCTCCTCAGGGAAATTATCTGAAAAACAACTTCCTCATTCTGACTTCTTCTCTATCCCTCGGAGAAAATACGTTGAAGCTCCTCTCGCCTCCTCAAGATCCAAGGCAGATTTAAAGGAACGAAATATTTTGCGTCCTTCAAGGAAATCACATTAAAACCCTGGTTCCATAAACTTAAAATCAACAGAGAAAGTATCGTAACCTGCTGCAGGCTTAGGAGCGATCACTACGCTTTAAATTACAGTCTTAAACGTTGTAAACTCGTTTCAGACTCCCACTGCCAGTGTGGCTACATCATTCAAGATGCGGATCACATATTTTGGAATTGCCCGTTATACGCTGCTCACAGGACATCCCTCTTGAATCGTCTCTCAAGATACAAAGGATTATCACACCCCTACAAGATTTCAGAACTCTTAATTAATCCTCTCTCTGGGATTATTCATGCCCTAGTTTCCTTTTTAAAAGCTTGTGATTTGCATCTCTGAAAAATACCTCCTCTTGGAATGCTACCCTCTAATTGACCTCTCCTATTATACTTTTACTATTAACCCGTTGTTGGCCAGGATTTCTTGATCGACACCAGATCAGAAGAGGCCATTAAAGTCTAAGAAGAAGAAGAAGCTTTCGCACGCTGTTACCAGACTGCATACGTCAGCAGCACGCAACTACAGCTGACAGCTGAGCGGACATGTGAGTGTAAGCGTACGTGTGAGTTCGACGCCGAGTACTTTTCGAATTATGAGGTTTGAAATCATTTCTTAATTTTGCATAAACCATAAAATATCTAGTAAAATATTCATTTTTCGATTATCTTACCTTAATACTTTTATGTACAAAATAATGAGAGGAATCAATTAGTGTAAAGAAAACACATAGTTGTTTTAGAAAAAAATATGTAATTGTTAATTGTAAATTACATATTTTTTTCTTAAAAACAACTGTTTTTTCTTTACACCAATTGATTCCTCTCATTATTTTGTACAAATTATTAAGGCAGGATAATTGAAAAATGAATATTTTACAAGATATTTTACAGTTTATGTAAAATTAAGAAAGGATTTCAAGCCTCATAACTCGGAAAGTACTCAATGAAAAAATATTTAATTATAGTGTTTTGGAAAGCTTTTGAGATAAGCTACACGAATATGTAATAAAAAATGGTGAGTTCCATTTAAGAAATTGACGATGATCTTCACGTGACTTTCAAATAACTCTCCCATGTCAAATCATTGCCACTATCTGATGATCTCCTTCAAGCCATACAACTTTTGTCTGAAGCATTTCTTTCTAAAGTGCATAGTTTATGAAATATTCGACCGGAACTTTTGGAACACCCTGTATATATATATATATATATATATATATATATATATATATATATATATGTATATATATATATGTATATAAAAGAGGAGTGTTTACAACTAAAAGATTTCTTTTAGTTGTAAACACTCCTCTTTTTTTATATATACATCATACGAAAAAAAATTATGTATGTATAAATAAAATACTAAAAAGAAATTTCTACAAAACTAAAAAAATATACTATTTGTAAATATATATACACGTGTTTTATTTTTGTACACACATCAAATTTTGCAGATATACAACAGGTGCATAAAATTTATACATTATACTTATAGTAACGAGAAAAAAATATTATAAACACACCAATGAATATTTATTTATCCTCTTATCTTTATAGAAACGATTTGTATGATATAGAATATATCATAATTTTTATAGTAGATATAGAAAAAAAAAGTTTATATGCATATCCTCTGAGGAATAAATTAACAACATCCTCAAGTAGATGTAATATTTCATTTTTTAACGTATAAAAAATATTTTTTATGTACATAGAATAATATCTGTCTTTGTAGCAATCTTATTTCAATATTACAATTTTGTGCAATTAAGCAGTTTTTGACTTGCCACACATGAATCACTTCACTATAAAAACTGACAAAAACTTTGTGTTTTTAAGTGGAAGAATGCGATTTTAACCCAGGAGATTCACTTTTTTTCGGACTGGAATTGATTTCTTGTTGCTCCAGTCTACGGTGCCTCAACATTGTCGATAAGACTCCATTGAAACTAGCAGTTTTCTTCTTGGCGCTACCTTTTGGAGTACTTTCACCAACTCTACGAACGGGTAGTCTTGGCGATGACATTTCATCCATAAAGTCGAAGTCGGACTTCTCTTCGGTTCTATAAAAATAAAAGAATATTGTCAATATAAAAAACTCAATTAAGATAATCAAAATTTTGTATTAAAAACTTACTTATATTCTTGAGATCCATGTTCTTGTTGCCGATTGTTTGAGGGAACAGGGGAAGGTCCTCGTCTACCAGGACACTTCCATTCAAGTTCTAAAACATGATTATTAGCTTCCAAACCTTCAATCAATGAAACTATGTCCTCAGCCTTTATATTCCATTCATGCTATATAAATTAAAAAGAACAAGATTGTTTATAAAAATAATGCAAACTTAGATATTTACAATATAACATAAAGGTACATGATCAAACATACTAGGATTAATAAACTTTTAATAATAAATTTTTAATAATAAACTTTTTTCATTATAACTATTATAATTATTTGCAACTTATGCATAAATTGAAATTATTGTATTAAAATAGAAGCTATTGGCTACTTTTCAATATCTTTAAGAAGATTATACTTGTTTCACTTTGACACGAGTTATTACGAGGATATTTCTTCAATAAAAATCTGATTCTTGATATTTAAATTTTTGCAAGATTCTGTACAATCGCATCATACATATGTCAGGGAAACAATTTGAAAAAAGAAATCTGAATCGCTTCCTAAAGAAAAAAAAATCTTTAGGTTTGACAAAGTAAGGTGTGGTATTATTGTAAAAAAATTCATAAAAGTTTTTCTTTAGAAAAAATCTTTTTCTTGTGGATTTTTCCATAAACCAGACCCTTATTTTGTACATGAAACTTAAAAATTTCTATAATCATTTGATTAGACCTTTATAGATTATCTTGTATAGAATCTAGATCCATATTTATTTGGATCACTGAGGAAACCTCTTAGAAGAACCATAATTTCTAGATGTTGCAATCATACAGAATGTTATTCATAAATATTTAAACATTAAGAACCAGAGAACCTATTTTTAGAGGAACTCTTCAAGTTCATATACCAAGCTGGAACAAATGTATCAATTTTTTCAAAGACTATATTCACAGTTATTAAATTATATTTTAACACAATAAAATTTGTCCATAAGCGCTAAATGAAAATTGTAATAAAACACAAAAATCTTTTTATATTTAAGAATTACATTGAGAATTTTATTAATTATAAGTTATTAAGATAACAAATAGCGATAACTTTTCAATTGCTACCTTCGCATCCATTTCATATTTTTCATCATCAGAACATTCAACAGACCAGTCTTCCTCATTGCATTCCATTTTCATTAAATAATTCGTGTTAAATGACTACTCAAAAAGATATTTTCACTATGTTTCATTTAGAATATAATTGGTTATTCCCAATTTATTCACAAATTTGTTTCTTGCAAAGACCTCTCTCCCTCTCTCTCTCTCTTTATATCTTTTCTACATATCGAAAATACTTTTTTTCTTCTTCTTCAGATTTTTGGTCCACGATAACTTAGTAATGAATAAGGATCAAATTACATTGGCTATCAATGTATATATTGTTGAAAATACAATTTTCGCCTTAGCATTCTATATGATTGACAGCTGACATAGCATATAAAATATATAGACTACGACTGATATTCGGAATCCATTCTTAAGCACACTTTTCAAGCATAACAGTAAGGTTTCGACCAATCGCGTTGCTCAATTTGATCACGGACGGCCAAATGTCTTATGGAAAGTGTGTATTTTCTTAATACTTGACTGTGATTAGTCAATTTCTTGAGCTTAGGGTCTATCCAGACAAACTTGCATAAGTGCATATGCATAACATAAGACCATATGGACCAATGAGCATCGAGTATTATGTTATGTAAGTCAATATAGCGATTTAATGCTCGATGCTCATTGGTCCATATGGTCTTATGTTATGCATATGCACCTATGCAAGTTTGTCTGGATAGGCCCTAAGGGTGCGATCCCATGGACTAATATTTTCCGCGTAAAGCGTTTTGCGTAACCAATCAGAGATATTACGCATTTTCTTAAGGCTATAGCACACACTTTCCATAAGACATAACAGTAAGATGTCGACTAATGAACTCTATTAGTGCGTTCGAAAATATATTTGGTCGGTGTTGGGAAAAAAGATAAAGTTGGCAGTATTGAAAACTCCCAGTGCTGCATTTCGTTTCTCCCACTGGGATTATTAGGATTGTATTGTACCGTATGTACACTGCGCGACAACGATTCGTTCCGTGGTCCTTCTCGCGAGGCAAGGGAAGCATAGCCTCTAACCAATCAGCCATTGCCACGCTGCCAGCTGATTGGTCACTTCTACGCTCTCCTTGCCCCGCGAGAGAGGGGCCATGGAACGAATCGTTGTCGCGCAGTGTACAATATATGAAAGTGTTGCAATTACACTAATTATTATTATGGAACAATATATTTTACTCGAAAATATCATTTTTTAATTTTCGAGTAGTTTTTCTTCAGATAGTGATGATAATAATGAAAAATTACAAAATATTTTATTCGAAAATAGAGGTAATAACAACAGAGGTGAAAGGAAAATAGTATCAAAAATAACAGATTATTTGGAAAATGTTACCAGATATACAAATATTGAATTTAAATCACATTTTAGGTAAATTATGTCACTTTATTATAATTATTATTAATACAAAAACACACGTTCGTATTAATAATAATATATGTGATGTTATTAAATATATTATTATAAAATATATTTAACTACTTATTTATCTTTTTTAGGCCCGGTTTCACAACTCGAGTTAATCGGAGTTTAATACGTTAAACTGGGTCCTGATTGGTCCATTTACTACTTAAACTCGGATTAACTGGATTGTGGAACTGGGCCTTAATATCTCAAGTAGCAAATTTTTTAAATCCTAGTGATCCCAGTGGGAGAAAAGAAACGCAGCACTGGGAGTTTTTAATACTGCCAACTTTATCTTTTTTCCCAACACCAACCAAACATATTTTCGAACGCACTATATACTAAGGCACTAAATATATGAGTATTCTATACTCCGCCATTTTTAATCCATCCCCCCACCCATTCCTCCTTGCCATCTGGGCTCCGCGCTTCGTCGCGTCACGGAGCTAAAAAGGTTATAGAATACTAAACTTCGTTGTTGCGTTTTTGCTCTCTGCATTCTAAAAAAATCATCTTAATATCTATTGTAAACTAGTGCAGAACGTGGGAAGTGTTGGAGTGTTTAACAGTTATACCTAGATAAAGTACAAAATATATTAGTTTGAAGAAAAAATTGAAAATATTTATCTGCAAATAAAATGTAGTGACGTTTATTTACAAGTTACATATTTGTTTTACAGCAAGGTTTTTTAAAATGTCAAAACGAAGCACTAATCGTAGCAACAAAAATATGTTGCTTCCTGGAAAGAACAACAAGGTAATCATCTTTTTGCCTGAACTGTTTATAATCATTTACATTAAATGCTGCAATTCATTAAGTATTTAATTTTATATTATTACTTCGCTTACTACTTTCTATCAAACGAGCCATAAAATAGGAAATTGATGTCATGCGATGTAACAATTTTTGAGTTTTCAATGTCCCTTAACATCGTTAAACTGGAATATCTAATAACTACTACATATTGAAATATAATAAATGCAAAGCAATCGATTTGTCATGTAAAATTGCAAATTTAATTTAGATTAATAAAATTAATTAATGTAGTTTGCACTTTATATTATTGTCAATCTTTCGATTTTGTGTTTATATTTAATCTTCTGATATAAATATGATATAAATATGTAGTATAAACGTGTATACTTTAATTCATTTCAGAGCTATAAAGATGAAGATATTGTTGAACCAGTTTCAGAAGAGAGCATTTTGTTGATGATGGCAGAAAATCAATCTCTGAAACAACAGTTGGAGAGACTACACATAATAATAAAACAGTATTCTCATTGCCCAGCAGTTGTCGAATACCTGCAGAAATATAATGTAAAATAATTCATTGATGTGCAATATTTTTGGTGTTTCGTACATTTATATTGTATTGATTGTATATATTTGACATTTGGAATAATACTAGGTTTCTGTATCAAGTTTTTGTAATAGATTGCGAAAATTATTTCCTCAAAGTATTTACTATGATCAGAATTTTAGGAAACGTATGTAATAAATCGAATATATTGTAATGTATCAAACATTTCTTTATTTATCTATTATTTATGTACAATGTTTTTAACATTTTAACGAACAGCTTTAAAAATATATATTATATAAAATATTATATAAAAATACATGTAAACATTATGTAAGTAAACTGAAAATAATACACTTTTTAAGCGGCTTTGAAAAATTTTTTATATTAAAAAAAATTCATATTAATATTTTAAAACATAATAATTTTTTATTTTATGATCAGAAAACATTTTAATTTGTTCTTAAGCTTTTGACCGTTTCAAACTCGCGGTAAACATTTTTCCGTTTTCTACTATTTTCTGAAAAATTCTTGGTACAATAACACCGAACATTAAAAAAATGTTTCACAATTTTTGTTTTCACATCACAACAATTTGGAAAAACAATATTGACGTATTTTACCAGACGTTCTATCAAAGTGAAGCTTCCGTACATCAAGATATGCTCTTTGTAAATTTTGAACATATAATCGCAATGTAATATTAGATGAAACGTTTCTAAACACGGCTCTTTTAGGCCACCGTAGTTTAATGCACTGGTATACTGTTTCGCTTTTCGAGTAAAATCATTGTCGGATAAATTCTTGCGCAATACAAATGCTATACAATGTTCACAAATGTGTTTCATAATCGCATTTGTAGCACAACCGGCTAAATGAAATAAATTTTTTGCGTCATAATCAGATACAGTGTTGCTGAATTCATCAAAGGAAAATGTACTTATTTGGATTTCGTCGAAAATGTTTGTCTCGACAGCCGCAGTAAATGTCGAAGACTTTTTTTTAGAATTTAATATCTTTTTAGCTTTACAAACATCGAGTAAAAAGTTGTCTGAGTCATCACAATAATTCGAACGTGCAACACTGGATACGAATTGTGACACACTAATGCTTTTTATAGAACGCAAACATTGTAGCGCAGTTGGCATTTTCCCTTCTTTGTTTCTTATTTGCGAAAAAATGTTTTCCGTCGCATCCTGCGTAAAACGATGCCCTAATACGAAATCAAATGCATTCTTAAATAAAAATTCTACGATGTCGCAAAAAGATAACGTTGACAATACCAACGCATAATTTAAAGGCTTCCAGTGTTTCTCAAAAACAGTTTCACGGCATGTATCTATAAATCTATGGAGGAAAATATATTTTTCATCGCAGTTTCTCAAAGTAATTGAGGCCTGTCGTACTTGTGAAGATACAAGAGAAAACCATTTATATATTAGTCGAATAAAATTAGCAGTAGTTAACGCATCTTCCGGCAATGACTTTTCCTTAACTGCAATTTCTAATGCGCTAGCTGTTTTCGGAGAAAAAAAACGGATTGCGCCAACATGCATTTTATCAAATTGAGTAGGATCAATATCTTCTCTACGTAAATGATATAATCTTCGGACTTCTTTGCCATTATTTACTTCATCATACCACAACGATTTAATGTATGTACCATCGACTATGTTTGTCGGAAGCCCTTCATATTCCACGAATGCATCAGGAAGATATATTTTCTGTTTCAAAACTGCGGATTTCAAATTTTTTAAAATGTGGCAAACGTCTGGAATGGCGAATATTTCATGTTCGTGAAACATGAAAGAATTCACAAGAGGCCCAAATTTATAAATATTAATCCCTAAAGAGGTCCACAGACTTCTGTTTCTATTATCTAAATCTGAAGATAATGCAAGAATGTGAAAACCGCAATCTTCAACAGATGAAATACATTGAAGAATAAATTCTTTCAAAGCTTGTACATCTATTGATTCTTTTGGCATCACATGACATGCAATGACTTGTTTCCATGAGTTTTTTACTCCTCGAAGTAAAACTAAAAATAATTTTGTGCCAACTACATTGCTAACGTCTCCTAAACTATTAAAACCTATGAATTTACCACTGCTTTTATCATAATCGACTTGTTCAGAAATTACCATTTCATCATATGATAACAAACAATATCTATCGGTAGAATCCATCATTTTTATTTTGAATTTAAGAAGCTGTAAAACATCGTCAAATATTCCAAAATCTACTTTAAAATCTTGCACTCGTCGCATAATAGTACTGTAAGCAGGCAGTGGATAACCAGTGCTACGAAGATAATTATAACCTTTGATGGACAGAGCGAACCTTAATTTGAGAGCTTTAATAATTCCTTCCTTTGACCAAAGTAAATGCCCTAGTTGCAGCTTCCTCATTTGATCATCATTTAAAAATTTTTTCAGCATAGCCTTTAAATCATCTAGCTGTTTATGCAACATTTTGTGCTCATTTTCTGTGCATTCTTTGGATAATGCAGCTTTCAACTGCGCTCGCAAATGTTCATTTTCACGTTTAATTTTAGTGTACTCATCAATCTGTAAAATAATAATAAACATGTAAGTATAAAAATGTTCACTTTGATGTCAAAATATTATTTACATATTATTATTATATAATTTGAGCGAGAGATATATTATATTTAAGTTTATATTTAAGTTGATGGGCAAAGGTTTCAATTTCAAGCTGTTTTATGTTAACATTGTTTATTACGTTGTTCACTTATACAATTTGTACAAGAGTGGTCATGCAAATGTAATAATAAATGAAAAAATAAATAAAAAATAAATATATCATTGCTCCTATTTTATTGTAACATAGAAACTTCACAGAAACTTACGTTTTTCTCAGCAGGTTCATTTGTTTCTGCATTTGATTCTGCAATTAAATCATTTATTTCAAGTTCAGTTAAAACAGGTGTATTATTAGGGTCGGCATCGAAGAGTGTCGGCACAGCATTTGGTTTTAATTTTGCCCAATTATCCGCTCGATGAGTCTCGAACTGTGATTCTTCAAAGTGTTTCTGAAATAAGAAAATTGCTTATAAAGTGAATGTCCCTATTGGCTACAGTTATTCATTTATGTAATTTCTAACGGCGACAAATCTAAACTACATTAAAAAACGATCCGTGATTCTAAACAAACAAAAAAGCTGCGTAAATTGAAAATTTAAGAGAGAGAAACTTACTTCGCAAAGATAAGACGAGTTACTTGGTAACCAAGATTCTCTGCGGAGATTATTTATCCATTGCCGTCGACGAACATCATCCGCAGGAAATTTGAACATTCGATAGCCTTTTTCTGTTCTGTTCGCACAATTCACCGCAACGCAGCAAGGCATTTTTTAGTATTGCTGATTTTTCGTTTTATACCATATCGTATATATGAATAGAAAAAAGAAAATATTCATATTTTCTTTCTATCCTTTTTTTCAGATTCTTGGTCGAGCGGTCACCGAGGTGTGACATGTGGCCGTTATGGTCAAGTTAATAAAGATATATATGAATGGCACTCGGATAATTCCGAGTGCCATTCATCCAAGAACGAACAATATCCTTTTTTCGTCTCGGAAATTTGAGCAAATTAGAAACCGCACTACTATAATCTCACTATATAATCTCACTAACCTATCTACTATAATCTCAACTTAGCGACGAGGCAAGTGACACGAAAAACAAGGAGGGGGAATGGATTAAAAATGGCGGAGTATAGAATACCTGTATATTTAGTGCTCTATATATACTATACTGGAATGTGCACTGCCGTAGGAGAAAACGGGACGAGCGAGAGGGAAAAGTGGAACAATACCTGTCCTTTTCTATCGTCGTACTCTTCGAGCTGAAAACATTGGCTATGTTCAGTGCATAGTATTGAGTTGAATGATGATTAGTATTGAAAGAGGTATACATGTGCGTACAACGATTCGTTCCGCGGCCCCTCTCTCGCGGGGCAAAGGGAGCGTAGAAGTGACCAATCAGCTGGCAGCGTGGCAATAGCTGATTGGTTAGAAGCTATGCTCCCCTTGCCTCGCGAGAGGGACCACGGAACGAATCGTTGTAGCGCAGTGTACACTGCGCTACAACGATTCGTTCCGCGGCCCCTTTCTCGCGGGGCAAGGGGAGCGTAGAAGTGACCAATCAGCTGGCAGCGTGACAGTGACTGATTGGTTAGAGGCTACGCTCCCCTTGCTCCGCGAGAAGGACCACGGAACGAATCGTTGTCGCGGAGTGTACATGTATGGTAAACTAAATAGAGACCATAGACATATATACATAGACTGCGCATGCTATGCTGGCCGTTGAAGCAATTAAGTGAGATAGAAAATGGCTCGGAGGATCTCTTTCTCTCTCGCATAGTAAGAAAAGTGGGGGAAGCAGAATAAGAGTTGAAGTCTTGAGGGGAAAAGAGTTCACTTCCCCCTCCACGGTGTGATTTAGAGTGAGACAGAGATCCCCCGATATTGCTTTCTCTTTTTAAATGTTTGCTTCAATGGCTAGCACAGCATGCGCAGTCTAGTTATATACGTCTATGATAGAGACACTGATGTTAAGACTGATGTTTGTAACGAAGATCATATAAAATGATCGACCAATCAAAATTTACTAGACGGAGACAGAAATCGTTTCAAAGCAACCTGTCCTTTCGATGTCCCGGGCGTTAACAAAGGCAGTGCACATTCCAGTATAGTATAGAGTTCACTGATTTTGACCAATCGCGTTGCTCAATTTGGCCGTCCGTAACCGAATTGAGGAACGCGATTGGTCGAAACCTTATTGATATGTCTTATGAGGTTTGTTCGCGTCGAATGCTCGAATGTACTCCAGAGAGCACTTGGTAACACAAGTAAGATGGCGGTTAGAGCAGATGAGTTCATGTGCACTAACGTTTGGTGACACGAACGGATTTGAGGCACTTTCCCTTCTTTTTTTGCTTCCAACCAATCGCACATTACTGATAATATCTTGATGCTTTTACTGATTTTAATATTATAATTAATAATATTATAATTGATAATATTAATGATGTATTTGTAGAACAAAATCTATTACCCTTGGCTATTAATAATTTTGAAAATGAAAACAATGACGAAATAGAAAATGAGTATTAAGAAGATGTAGCGTTCTAATCTTGTGTTAATATCATTTCTAATGATTGGTTTTATTTTAAATTCGCCTTTTTTTTAGTTTGTGCATTTTTATTGAATTTTATATAATTTTTATATAATTTATATTTGCAGATGTTACTGTTAACGCAATTATTGAAATAAAGGTTTCGTCCGACGAATACCTAGAACATGCATAACCGACTATGTTGAACATACAGTGTCAATATATACAGATAGAGAATTTGTTATGCATTTTCGTTTAAAGAATTTATCCATCAATTCATATTTTATATATTACGCATGCGCGCACATTTGTCCCAACTGCATCACCATCGAAGGTGAGGCACATGGAGCATACTCCTGGGTGTTTACGACAATTAATCGGATCTTTGATCAAACTGAACAGTGGTATTTAGCGATAGACTTTCTAAATTTCCCTAGACTAATCCGGATCAATGATGTGTCTCTGAAGTAATCTAATTAGATTAACAACTTATTCTTATTTTATAGAAAACATCTTATTCCAGTAAAATACATTTGTTTATTAATATATAATTGATAAATAAAGATATATTAATTAAAAGAATAATAAAGTATCTTCTATAATTTCTTATGATGTTTTTCACAATTTTTTCGATCAGCTCGACCACAATTTCTTTCGATGACTGTTAATCTAATTCGATTACTTCAGAGACACATCATTGATCCGGATTAGTCTAGGGAAATTTAGGAAGTCTATCGCTGAGTACCACTGCTCAGTCCGATCAGAGATCCGATTAATTGTCGTAAACATCCCCTAATTGCTCCTTAGTCCCGATCTACAATAGGTAATTTAACCCCTAAGCCTTAAGAAATTGACCAATCACAGTCAAGTATGAAGAGAATACTCGACTGTGATTGGACAATTTCTTAAGGCTTAGGGCTTAAATTATCTATTGTAGACCCGGCCTTAGAGTTCTATCGCGACGCGAATACCTAGTCGCCATATTAGTTGCGGTGACGCGAACGTATTGGAGCGTATTGGAGTGAGTAGGAGTATGTTGGGGCATGCGACGCGAACAAACCTTAAATGTTGCGTCCGCGGGACGAAGACTTCGAGATATATCGAAGTGCGCATACTACGTTCGGGCACTCGCAGGACGCGTGAAATAACTAAACACTTTTAAGAACAACGTGAAACTTTATTGCGGAGCACAACAACGGATTATAACAAAAAACACGAAAACGATTCGTAAACGCATCCGCTCAGCTTAACAGTTGGCCATTTTATCTACGCAACTGAAATATCTCAAAATTCATGAGCTTAAGACAAAAATGTTTCAGACAAAAGTTGTAAGGGCTTGAAGGGGGACATAAGATGGTGCCATTAGATTGATCTTGAAGAGTCCCTGAAGGTCACGTGAAGATCACCTCCAACTTTTTAAATAGGACACTCTACATACTTTTACATATTCTTATAGCTTGGCTCAAGAACTTTCTAAAACACTATAATAAGTACACTATAATAAGTATTTTTTCATTGAGTTTCCGAATTATGAGGCTTGAAATAATTTTTCAATTTTACATAAACCATAAAATATCTAGTAAAATATTCATTTTTTTATTATCTTACCTTAATAATTTTATGTACAAAATTATGAGAAAAATCTATTGATGTAAAGAAAACACACAGTTTTTAAGAAAAAAATATGTAATTGTTAATTGCAAATTACATATTTTTTCTTCGAATCAATTATGTGTTTTCTTTGCAACAATTACTAAACTGGAGATGAGCTACAAGAATATGTAATAAAAAATAGGGGGTTCCATTAAAAAAAATTAAATTGATCTTTAAATGATCACTAAATTCGACCTCTAGGTCAAAGTCAAAGTCACCATCAGATGTAATGAATTTAGAAATGAAATTTTGTAATGAATTTTTTATCAGACTTACCTTGTATGTGTAAAATAAAAATTTCAAATTTTTAAACTTTTTACAGTATTTTTCCAATGAAAAAACATATTCAAAAGACTATTCAGCTTATTGTACAATTCCCATATTTCCTTATCCAGTCCTTATCCAGTCCGGTTTGTATCAAAGCATTATTTATTTTGTTAACTGTTTTGTAAAAAGACTACCAAACTTGATCTTTTTAGTTTTAACAGCCAGGATTTATGAACTATATCCATAATATAGCATTTTTATTATTATTAGCAAATTTAATTCCAACAAATGTTATAACTAGAAAATAAAATTATCAAATAATTAATAATTTAATAATAAGTTGTAAATTAGTTGAAAATTAGTTAAAATGTTGAAAATTAGTTTTGCCTTCTGAGGACTTAGCAAATAACACAAAAAATCCTAGGATCATTAAAACATTTTATCAAGTCTACTTTATCGACTTTAATGACCTTTTATTGTCGTTATTTCTATATCATCGTTGGGTATAATAAATATACATATAATAAAAAAACTAAGCAATGATAATGTAAATATAATTACATTGCCATTTATAATTACAAAATGAATAATGTCATGAATATTTCGCAGAATTCGTTCGATTAAGTTAGTTCTTCGATTTCGTCATTTATTGGTTAAATAGTAATCAAATCTTTATCAAAATTTATTTTAGAGTTTGAAAATTAATAAGTTTGAATTCACAACCATAAACTTTTTAGTACGCATATTTAAATATAAAAAGATAATCATGCAGTAACTTACATACTGCGCAATACGAAGCATATACGAGTCATATGAAAATACACTTTGATATGATTCAATCGAATTTACCAATAGAGAACAATCAACATGATTGATTTAAGGTGCGATCAACTTAACACTCGCAATGATTGCATTATCACTATATTATAACATTTCTGATTAAGAGTATATTCAGACAAATTTGCATAGTGCATACACAGAGAAATAAGAAATTTGATTGATTTGTAAGTATATGTATACATAAAGAAAATTAACCAACACATTTCCTTATACATATAAGTTATTTATGTTAATGTTTTGTAACAACTAATGACGTTTTTATATTTTTAATTATATTATAAAAAATTTATCTATAAAAGTGACTTAATCATAATATTGTGACGTTTTTGCATGTCATTAAAACGTTATAAAAAGTTATAACGATATTACAAAAACGATATTTTAAATTAGGCATTATTTATTTATGTAATATCATTGCTCATCAAAGCAATGACCAATTTTCGACATAAAAATGACATATGCTTACTACTTGGGTTATCAAATAAAAAGGCAATATGATGCCAAAGAAAATCCGTTAGATCTGTAAATATTTTCTATTAACGCGCACAACTCGAAAAATGATGCAAATTATTTGTACAAACAATACAAACGTTCGAAAAATTGATTAATATCGGACATATAATATCGGACATATAATAAAGAAAACAAATTAATATATCATTTAGGTTTGCGAATGTATATTTTACTCATTCCTTTATTAATTCCAAAAAAGAATGGAATTATACATTACACTTCGAGCTGCTTGATAAATTATACATATTGTGTATAAGTATAAATGAAAGGGAACAGGATTCGCGATGCGTTTTCCTTATTTTTTGTCGCAATCATTGCAACAATAAGTCAGAGGTTTTTGTTATTTTTTTATTCACTTATTTAATTACTTACAAGGGGACACTACGCGCTGCTTTCCGATAAAATTTCGATAAAACTTACAATAATGACAGAAAGTATTATCTAACCAATATATGCAAAGCCATTTTTCTAAATGAGCTTTGAAAACTAAGCAGTTATAAGCAGTTAAAAGTAGAGAATCTTCTCATAATATAATATTTTAGCTGTCATTAATGTTAAATTGTCATGGTTCAGCAACTAGAGTCTTGAAATAATGTTTTGTAAGACGTCACGGTTCGCATCTGGCTAGTGCTGAAAATTTATTTTTGCTTTTCTATTTACAATTAATAAAAAATTAAATGACTAAACAAAAAATGAATAAACAAAAAATAGACTGATAAGTAATAAAACATCTAAATAAATCAATATATAAATTAATTAATTAAATGCCAATATATTAATTAAAACTTATAATTATATTTAGCCAATATAAAATTAATATATTAATATATTATAATTAAAACCAATATATTAAAAAAATCAATATATATATATTAATTAATTAATTAAAATAAAATATCAAAAATAAAAAAAAAATTTAAAATATTATTACATCGACTTTTTTACGGTTATTTAACAGTTTATTTTTTGTTTATTTAATTTTTCATTAATTGTAAATACAAAAATATGTGCAAAAATTTTCAGCATTAGCCGTACGTAAACCATCCTATGAAACATCATTTTAATGTTCTAGTCGCTAAACCATGACAATTTAATATTAGTGCTAAAAAATGTTATATTAGGAGAAAGATTGTTATATTAGGAGAAATGTTATATTAGGAGAAACTATTTTAATTACTTATAAATCAATTTTTGAGATCTATTTAGAAAGACGGCTTTACATATTGATTAAATAATTATTTAATTATAATTATTTAATTTAATTATAAATTATTTTCTGTCATTATTGCAAGTTTTATCGAAATCGGTGAAGAAGAGCGCATATATATATATATATATATATATATATATATATATATATATATATGCGCTCTTCTTCACCGATTTCGATAAAACTCATGTATATATATATATATATATATATATATATATATATATATATATGCGCTCTTCTTCACCGATTTCGATAAAACTCATGTATATATATATATATATATATATATATATATATATATACATATATATACTGATTGTGTACTTATTCATCACTTATTCTCGTTAATTGCGAATGTATTTATTAAATCACAATTACAGCTGAATAGGGACTATCGAGGTGGATTCGCTAATACAAGTACTGCTATTCGGTTTTATTGAGTATAAATTAATTACGATAAGTATAAGTATGTTTGTGCACATTGCGGTGTCATAGAAAACGTTTCACGTAGGTTATTGTAATTTTAATAAACACGTTAAATACCGCGCGGATCTCGACTTGACTCTATGAACTCTAAATTTAGGACTGTATGTTGCACAACACAGTGGCAATATTTTTAACGGATTTTATTGGCCGCCCATGCAACTGTGTAAAAAAATACAGATGATTGCAAATCAATAAGTCGTTTTTACATGCTGATAACATATATACGCAAAAGTGCTGAGGATATTCTAGATCCAGATTCTAAATATACATTTGTATTATTCAGTCACTTTGCCCCATAAGCGTTTAACATATTAAAAAGTGAAGTTGTCTATACTATATACAGGGTGAGTCACTTAAGATTGGCCATCTGAATAACTTCTACAATTTTAGTGATAAAAAAAAATGTTTCAAGTAAAAATTGTTAATTGTCGAAAGGAACGTTATTAGGAACATTTTTTCCCAGATGGAGAGGCGTAGGAGATTTAAAGGTTAACTTAAAAATTTTAAATCCTTATTCCTTATTACATATTCTTGTAGTTTATCTGGAGAGCTTTCCAAAATATAACTATAATTAAGTTATTTTTCATTAAATATTTTTCGAGTTATAAGACTCGAAGTAATTTCTTAAATTAATAAATTATCTTAATATCGCTAGTCAATTAATCAAAAGATCATTGGAAATAATGTAATCGACCAAAACTAGCCAGAATTTTTGTTTATTAATTACGACGTTTCGATCATATGGTTGTGATCCTTTTCAAGTATATAAGATCAAAAAATAGATATAAATCATAGTATTGTAAACTGCACAAGTCACGTTTGTAAGATCATTACATCTTACTAAATTTAAAATCGAGAGATAAAACGATGTATCAGTATTCGTCAACGAACCACTTTCTTAATTTCGTAATTTCTTAATTTTACATAAACTACAAAATATCTCATAAAATATTCGATGAATATCTTCTTATCTCAATATTTTTATGTACAAAATAATGAGAGGAATCAATTGATTTAAAAAAAACACATAGTTGTTTTTTAAGAAAAAATATGTAACTGTTAATTGCAAACAACACATTTTTTCTTAAAAATAACTATGTTTTTTTTACACCAATTGATTCGTCTCATTATTTTGTGCATAAAATTATTCAAATAAAATCATCGAAAAATGAATATTTTATGGTTTATGTAAAATTAAGAAATTACTTCGAGTCTTATAACTCGAAAAGTATTTAATGAAAAATAACTTAATTATAGTGTTTTGGGAGCTCTCGAGATAAACTACAAGAATATGTAATAGGAAATAAGGGTTTCCATTTAAAATTTTTAAGTTGATCTTCAAATCTGCTACCTCCACCTGAGAAAAAATTCTCCATAACATGACGTTTCCTTGATAACAAACATTTTTTACTTCAAACATTTCTTCTTATCATTAAAATTGAAGGAGTTATTAGGGTGATTTTAAGTAACTCACCTTGTATGTGTGTATACGTTGCTATTAAACCTGGCATATATTGATCGAGATTCATATTTCATTTCTTGGATCTTCTTACCTTAGATCTTTCAAGTATCAGCCACTAGAACGGAGTTTCAAAAATCACTGCCAACTGTGTGTGTGTGTGTGTGTGTGTGTATGTGTGTGCGTGCTTGCGTGCGTGCGCGCGTGCGTGTGTGTATGAGTGTAAATTCTTTTGGGTGAGAATTCTTTTTTCATTTTTTTTGTCTAACTCTCTTCTTTCTCGCATTAATTGTATCGCGCTTATTTTTTTATTTTATTTTGCTTTTTTTATATTTTTTACGTGTCGACAATTAATGATGGCAGTGAATACTGGATCTCGCTCTAGAGCTTCGAGATCGCGCTTTTTCCCTATTCTCTCTCTCTCTCTCTCTGTTTCTCTCTCTCTCTCTCTCTCTCTCTCTCTCCGTTTTTTTCTCTCTTATTTGTATACATAATTTCGCTTTCTTCTTATAAAGTCCCTTACAAGATTCCTCCTTCCATTTGTGCATTATCATCTCTTCTCTTTTTGTTATTTTGCTCTGTTTATTCTTATCGCGCGTTTCATAGCTTCTTGTACCAGAAAAGATAATGCTCTCCTTCGCTGATTTGCAAATTATCGACACCTGTAAGCACGAAGAAGTTTTAAAATTTTTAATAAAAGCTATGAACGCACAAGACAATTGTCATGGAATTGATAAAGAATTATCTGTACCTCCAGGCGCAACTAGCTGATTTCCAGGCGGCGAGGAAGGCTCTGGCGGCGAAGGCAGTCTATAAAGCAGCCAATAGTGATAGGACATTGGCTCTTCCTTGTAGCCAGCTATCGTGTGAACGTAATGACCGTTAGGCCAATCAGACGCAAGAAATTCGAAATGAGGTGACATCTCTGCCGCCAGTAACATCACGTCATAGAAGGTTTCGTTTTTGGGTGCTGTCACTGTTAAGTTGTATGTCTCATTCACGTTGCTGCCAACCCATAGAGTGTACGATACGTTCACCAACACCGGCGTTGAAGTATACGCGACCGTAGTGTCCGCGTTGCTTACGTTATTTCCCAACGCTTCTGATGGCAGAGTAGTCTCGCTGTGATTGTCGGACGTCCCGATATCTTCAACTCACAAGTTCAAGAGATTGTTATATAATTTTATTGATTCTACGGCAGATTTCTTATTTATAAGTCAGTGATAATTCAGTCAGTGATAATCAGTCAGTGAAAGTCAGTGATAATTCGCTTATAAATAAGGCAGATTTCTTATTTATAAAAAATCTGCCTTATTTATAAGCGAACTATCACTGACATGTTATATTTTTTCATCTGAATTTCGTACATGATTTCTTGTAAATAATAATTTTTTAAGTAATAATTAAATTAATAATTTTTCAAGTAATAATTAAAAATGTATTAAAATTTGGTCAAACTATATAAATTTCGATTTAAGAAGTTTTAACAAAATTATAAGGATGATTTCTATGCAAAACTATCCTTAACAAGATATAAGATTGAAATATTGTTCACTATTATACTAGGATCGATCAAAATAAAATTCCTTGTTTTACTACAATTTTTATTTTTCACTTATACAGGGTGGGGAAAAAGTATGGAAGCAAACAATTATTTCCGAAACTATTCATTTTTCGACAAAATGTCTTAGACATAATTTTTATGGTATGAAAAGATGTATTATGTGGCATAGACGGCATGACCTTGAAATGACCCTTACGAGCTGCATACAAATAACGTAAAAAATTTCAAATGGAACTCGTCAGTTTTTGTTACAGATTCTTGTAGCTGATGTCGAAACGTTTACAAAACACTGCATATGAGCCCCATTCCCTTAAAAACACTCCCAGTTACGAAACAATTGTGATAATTCGTATCGACGAAATTGAAAATAGACAGCGTACGTGTGATTACATGAATGTGTGTAACGCGACTGAACGTCATTATGAGAGATCAGTACAACAGTAGCGATTACTGCAACAAATGGAGACTAACCCGCTTCGATCATTTCTGCCGATACGAAAGACACGCGAAGTTCGTAGAATCAGTTAAGGCGTACATCGAACCGTACTCAAGGAAAGAGATTGCGTGATTCATCCAACCAGTTAAGGTAAGATAAGTGCGATTCATCCAACCAGTTAAGGTAAGATAAGTGCGATTCATCCAACCAG
The DNA here is from genome assembly GCF_003227725.1 of Camponotus floridanus. Taxonomy (NCBI): domain Eukaryota; kingdom Metazoa; phylum Arthropoda; class Insecta; order Hymenoptera; family Formicidae; genus Camponotus; species Camponotus floridanus. Next base: position 1,343,544 of record NW_020229503.1, read on the forward strand.
TTAAGATAAGATAAGTGCGATTCATCCAACCAGTTAAGGTAAGATAAGTGCGATTCATCCAACCAGTTAAGGGAAGATAAGTGCGATTCATTCAACCAGTTAAGACAAGATAAGTGCGATTCATCCAACGGTAGATCTTACTATGCCCGGTTGTCCGATTCGAAAAGTTTCATTAAACAAAATTGTAACTTCATTGTGAGTTCCTTCATTCTCACCCCAACCACGCATCATCAACAGCGATATTCTCTCTCGTTCTGTTAATCGGGCCATCGTGAAAATAACATTTGAAATTACAGAAATGAAAATCAGTAACAATTCCTATGATAGAAAACGACAAAAATAGCAAATTTTCAAAACACAATATCCGAAACTTGTATGCCAATTGACACTACTTTTTTAAGGATAAAAAAAAGATAATAATAAATAAGATAGCGATGATCAAGAAATCAAAAAAATTCTATGAATACTCATAGACAGTGTATCATATGACAACAGGTACAATTACATGTTATTAGTGGACGCAACTGAACGTCATGATGCGAAATCAGTAAGCAATGTCAATGTGCATACAAATTGTTTGTATCACAATTGTTTCGTAACTGGAAGTGTTTTTAAGGGAATGGGGCTCATATGCAGTGTTTTGTAAACGTTTCGACATCAGCTACAAGAATCTGTAACAAAAACTGACGAGTTCCATTTGAAATTTTTTACGTTATTTGTATGCAGCTCGTAAGGGTCATTTCAAGGTCATGCCGTCTATGCCACATAATACATCTTTTCATACCATAAAAATTATGTCTAAGACATTTTGTCGAAAAATGAATAGTTTCGGAAATAATTGTTTGCTTCCATACTTTTTCCCCACCCTGTATATAAATGGAACCTTATGTTAAAATATAAGCCTACTTTTCAATATAATGCTCAAGAAGATTGATGCACTTGTCTAATTTTTGACACGAGTTTGAAATTTCCTTTTGATAAAAATCTTAACGCTTAACTGTTCTTGAACAATATTCTATATCATTAAATCATCAAGAAAGCAATTTGAAAATTTCTCTTTAGAGAAGTTTAGGCCTTGTTCTTATAAATTTTTTTTTCACGGTAATGTCAAATCTCACTCTGACTCACACATCAAATTCAGGAACTTTCATGATCATTTGATTGGAACATTATGAAGCATCTTTCCTATAGCCCAGATTTAATTTCTTGTGATTTTTACTTATTTGGACCTCTGAAGAAACATATTAAAGGAAGACAATTTCCAAATAATGTAGTATAGAAATGTTCAAAACTATTGTTTAAATATTAAAAGAATTTTTATCAAGAGAGACTCTTCAAACTCAAAATAAAACAAGTATATCAATCTTCTCAAAGAAATGTAATTAATAAGTTAAATTAAAATGTAGTTAATAGCTTATATTTTAACATTATAATTTCAATTTATTTATAAAAATAAAAGTTATAAAATAAAGAACCATATTTTTTTATCCACTCTAGTAATTTAAATCTATCTAAAAATTTTATTATAATCAAAGATTTACTGTTGCTCTTGGTCAGACGAGGTGGCGAATTGTCCGACAGACTCTGTCCGCAGTCGAGAGTTCGGATGTTGGCCAATCCTCGTGGGGTAACACTCAATATTGCCTCGGCGGTGGCTCGGACGTCACCATGAAATGAACCATCTGGTCGTTGTTGACTGATCAGCCAAGCTAGTGCTGCAGATCTGTTCCAATTGTCAGCCGGCTCATTTTCCACTTCCTCAAGTGCTTGCATTACCAACGCAGTTGTGTGCAAATCGCCAAAACTGCCATCGTGTCTTTGTTGCTGCACCAGCACTGTCGATGGCTTGCGAATAATATGATGGATGTTACGATGTCGATGATCCTGACTAATGCATCGCAACACCAGGATCAACATCGCGATCGTGTCTACGGTAAATTCAGTTTTTATTTTTTATTCTATTAAAAATCAAATGCGGCAAGAATTGCAAGTGACACGATGTGATAATAAAATTCAAATATAGAGTATTAAGATTTTTTCAATATATTTTCACAAATTTCTGTTAAAAAGCTTTGATTCCTAATTATAATATACCTAAAGAATACATACTTTTAAATTCCAAAGATAACTATTTGTATATATATTTATATAGGATGAATCTCAATCAGACACAATGCTTATTGGTCAGTTGAAAATAAGGATTTTTGATTGGTCAATCCTGCTGATTACTCTAGACATTTGGTCGATATATATAGTGTATCTGAACATGTGCACAATTAGAACATTCTCTTCATAATGATTATTTCATTTAGCTTACAAAATATTAATTCAGTAAATGTTTACTTTAGGTTACACAGCTCAAAAAATTTTTATTTTGACATATTGTAGAAAATATATTGTAGAAAATTTATTCCTAAGTAATACAGCGTTTGAATTTTGCGGCGGTCTCTATTCCTCAGATCTCTTCCTCAGTCTTCATTCCTCAGATATGCAATTTTGAAATTTTATACTTACTTGTATTATCTTTTCGTTATATCCTACATATGTTCATATTATTTTGTTTACATTTAGGGTTTACCAAGGTCATCTTTCTGAATAATTTTCAAAAGGTTATAGCAGCTTGTTATTTATTAAATAGTTATTTATTAACGAAAATTTCATGAATAGAACATAATTTTATGACACCATGTACGTTTAAGAAGTGTTAGCAATGTATAACCTCTCTCTCTACATTATGTATTATATGTTCTAAATTCTAGTTTCGTTTCTTATATATTCTTCTTGCTTCATGACTCTCGTACATTTACTGAATATTAAAATTACAGTTCAATGAATCATGAATGAAATGTGATAAAACTTATTTCGTCCACTCCTTATCCTCGCTACTCTAACATCATCAGGTTATGGGCCCAGAGTTGCGTGTGTGAAGAAGGAATTTAGTCGCGGAATGAACTTTGTAAGTCACGAGTCGGAAAAGTTTTGAGAAACAACGCGTGTGCGAAAGTGCGATAAAAATGGCGGACGATGAAAAGTACAAAGTGCCACTCTTTGATGGAAGCAACTACAGTAACTGGAAGTTTCGTATGCAGATTCTACTTGAGGAACATGATCTCTTTGATCTAATCGATGAAGAGCTTAATACATTAATAGCAAAGCTACCGGTGGCAACCGCAGCCGCTCCTGTCTTGAAAAGAAATGACAAAAAATGTAAGTCGCTTATTACTCAACGTATCTCAGATAGTCATCTCGAGTACGTGAAGGAGAAAGATACAGCGTATGACATGTGAAAGGCTCTTTTGGATAGTTTCGAGTGTACAGGTGTCTCGAGCCAACTTCGTCTTAGAAAAACACTCTTGACCATGCGGTACGCGCCAACGGAATCCATGGCATCTCATTTTTTGAAGTTCGACAAGCTCGTTCAAGAGTTGAAATCGACCGGTGCTAAGATAGAAGAAATTGATATCGTGTGCCATCTATTGTTAACGATGCCCGAAGAGTACGATATGGTCGTAACAGCCCTCGAAACAATGTCAAGTGGACAGTTAACTCTTAGCCTCGTCAAAACGAGGTTATTGGATGAAGAAGCGAAGCAAGGTGGCAGCACAGATTCAGTGGGTGGAAGCTCGTCTACCGTGTTCTCAGTTACGACAAATAAGCGCCGCGGAAATCGGAACGCGAACTTAACCGGAAATCGGAATGCGAACTCAACCAGAAATCGAAACGCGAACAATAAATAGAGTGTTAATTCAAACGGGAATAGCGCGGGAACGAGACGTACCCGGTTTGACTATAGATGTCACCACTGTGACATAGTTGGACACAAACGGTCCGAGTGTCGGAAATTGAAAAACGAAGATAAAAATTCGGAAACGGCAAATGCCGCGGTTGATAATAACTGTAACAAAAATCAAAAGGCTTTTGTGTTTTTCTCAAATGGAAGTGACAGTAGTGTGTCAAACGTAAATTTTGTTCTAGATTCCGGATCTACTGAGCACTTATCAACGGAAAAGACAAAATTAATTAATGCGGAAATTAACCACGCCGATAAATATACGCGTTGCAAAGTCGGGTCACGTGTTGACTGCAAATAAAGTCGGAAACTTAAGAGTGCGCGCGCGAGTAAACGGGAAAATTAGTGACATAGTAATAACTGGAATCTTATCGGTAGCGGGACTCGAATGTAATCTTCTCTCAGTTCATAAACTTGAAATGAATGATTTTTCAGTAATCTTTGAAGATGGTAAAGGAATCATTAAGAAAGGGGACAAAGTTGCCGCAATCGAGCGTCGTAAAAACAAGCTGTATGAACTATGTGTTGAAAGCGTAACGGAAACCGCGAATGTCTGCAAGATCAGTGAAACAGCACAACTGTGGCACCGTCGCTTAAGACATCTGAGCAGCTCCGGATTGAAGAAACTGGTGAGCTGGTGAACATGGCAGATGGAATAGATGTGAAGGAATTGGAGACTTCATTAGAGCTCTGCGAAACCTGAGTGGAGAGCAAGCAGACTCGCCTCCCTCACGAATCTCACCGCATCAGAGCAAAGCGTCCTCTCGAGCTGGTTCATAGTGATCTTTGCGGTCCAATGGACGTTACGTCCTTTGACGGAAAAAGATATTTGCTTACTTTTATTGATGACTTCACTCATTTTACTGTGGCGTACACATTGAAAGCCAAATCAGAAGTGCTCAAATATTTTAAAATGTTCCAATCATTGGCAGAAACTCATTTTAATTTCAAAGTGAGCAGATTCAGGTGTGACAATGGAAGGGAATACCTCTCGACTGAAATTCGTCAACATTTCGAGGACTGCGGGATACAATTCGAACTCACGATTCCCTATACGCCACAACAGAACGGAGTAGCGAAGAGGATGAACCGAACAATAATCGAAAAGACGCACTGTATGATTTTGAATTAAAAAATGAATAAGATTTTTTCGTCCGAGGCTGTAATAGCGGCTGTTTACTTATTCAATCGATGCCCAACGAACGCTGTGAAAGGCAAGCTGCTAGCGGAACTCTGGTATGGAGAAAAACCCAATCTTCGGAAACTGAAGGTTTTTGGATGCGTTGCACATCTTCACATTCCAAAGGAACTAATCAATGGAAAATTCGAATCACGTTCAAAACGCTGCAGACTAATGGGTTATTGTGCGAACAGATATCGACTGTGGTGTCCGGAAAGTAGTAAAATATTACTAGGTCGAGACGTCATTTTTAATGAGTCAAAGTTTACTTCCGAGTCTGAAGATTTTTATGATGATTTTAAGTCTACAGAAGAAGCAGCAAGGAATCAAGAATCTCCCAATTCAGGCGGAGAATAAGATATCTCGAGTGATGAAGAATCCGAATACTTCGATAGTGCTAAAGAAGAAGACGATAATCGAAGAAACACAACGCTCGAAGATGAAGCAGAGATTTTGAGAAAGAGCTCACGACAGAAAAACAAGCCCAAGTATTTAAATGACTACACTGTCTTGGCTTTAAGCGCAGAAATTCTTTGTCGAAGATGTTCCACAACATTTTGACGACATACAAGGACGAGATGATGAAAGGCAGTGGATGGATGCAATAAATGAAGAAATTATATCTCTTGTCGAAAACAAAACCTGGGACTTAATACCATTGCCTCCTGAAAGAAAGGTCATCGATAATAGATGGATGGAAGATAAAAAGGAATAAAGACGGAAATATCGACAAATACAAGGCACGTCTGGTAGTGAAAGGATGCTCTCAACGAAGAGGCCTGGATTACGAAGAAACGTATGCGCCAGTTGCGCGTCTCACTACGGTGCGAACCCTTCTATCGATAATCGACGAATTCAGGCTAAAAACTAGACAGCTAGACGTTAAAAACGTTTTTCTACACGGAACTATTGATGAAGAAATATATATGAAGTTACTTCAAGGATTCACCCAAGATAATGGCCTCGTATGTAAGTTGAATCGTTCCTTATACGGACTGAAACGAGCATGGAATGCTCGATTCAACGAGTTCATTTTGACTCTAGGATTCAAAAGATCAGAACGAGATCACTGTCTCTATATAGCAACATCCAAAAGGTGTCGGCTGTATCTACTGCTTTACGTCGATAATATTATCATTGCAGGCCAAGATGAAATCCAGATTCAAGAGATTGTTGATGCTCTTAAAAGTGAAAACGTTATGACGGACATTAGTGAAATTGGAAGTTTCGTCGGAATAAAAATTGAGCAAACATCAAGAGGCCTATTTTTGAGCCAGAGAGCATATATGGAAAAAATGCTCACTCGCTTTGGAATGACGGAGTGCAATTCTTCCAAATCACCCATGAAAGCAAATCCTGAAAAACAAAAAAACGACGACGGAGAAGTCATAATCGAGATAAAACCACATACAGAGAGCTCGTTGGATGTCTGATGTTTCTTATACTCAACACACGCCCTGACATAAGTGTTACTGTAAACTATTACAGTCGTTTCCAGAACAATGCGAAATTAACTTATTGGAAAGGCCTTAAATGAGTTCTTCGATATATCAGAGGTACTCTCGACTATGGACTGCTGTTCAAACGAGACTTAAGATCCAAAAACACTACTTCAAGTCTACGTAGATGTAAATTGGACTATAGACAAGGATCGCAAGTCAATTACTGGCTTTCTTCTTCAGGCCTTCGGCTCTATGGTCAACGAAGAAGCAAACTGGAATCATCCTCTCGTCTACTGAAGCAGAATATGTTGCTTTGGCAACAGCTTTGACGGAAGCAATATGGCTAAAAGGATTTTCAGAGGATTTTAATGTGAATAGTGCCTATCCCATTGCAGTGTTTGAGGACAATCAATCTGTGATTCATCTATTAAGCCGATGGGAACATCGTAGATTAAAACATGTTGATATTAAATACAATTTCGTTAGAAACATGCACCAAAGCAAAGAAATCAACGTGCATTACGTAAATACCAAAGAGCAAACTGCCGATATACGAAAAGTCTCACAGGAGACCAATTTGTTAAGCTTCGTTCTTATATTGGTGTTTGCAAAGTTTAAGTTATATTTACATTTATGTTACGGCTCATACATTGAGGCAGAATGTTAGATTGAGCAATGTATAACCTTTCTCTCTACACTATGTATTCTATGATCTAAATTCTAGTTTCGTTTCTTATATATTCTTCTTACTTCATGACTCTACTCGTACAGTTATTGGATATTAAAATTACAGTTCAATGAATCTATGATAAAACTTATTTCGTCCACTCCTTATCTTCGCTACTCTAATATCATCAAGAAGAAATATATTTAATGGAATATATGTTTGTTGTAATTGTACTTCGTTTTGTAAAGTACATGCATGAACTTATGGGGAAATTCCACTTCCAGAAGATATAACCTAACCTAATCCTCGTCTGAAGTAAAAAATACCTGGCTCCGTTAGAACGGATTAGATTATATCTTCCAGAACTGGAACCCCTTCCTACGTGGAACCCACGGTATCCATGCATGTATTTTGCAAAACGAAAGAAGTTATATACAAACTTATTATACAGGGTGATTCAAAATAACCCCTGTGTCCGTGAAATGACACATTGTTCAGTCAATTCTAAGACGATTTTTCCTTTTGCAAAATTTCGTCCGAAGCTTAGTTTTCGAATTATTAAAGAAAGTAGTTAACGCATGACGAGTCGGATACAAGAGGCAGGCAAGGGTGATTCACGCGATTCACCGTCAGACGCGGGCGCTTACGCGGGGCGCCTGCTGCGATCAACTGGTCGCTATACACATACAGACACACATGCGAACATATACATTCTCTCTCTGTCTGCTGTCTGTCTGTCTGTCTCTCTCTCGCTCTCTTTCATTTGCTCACTCACCTGTAATTTTTTTTTTTTTTTTTACGAGAGAGGGGAAAATACATTTTATGCATATCCACTGGTCGATCCAGTGAATTATGTGGGACTCGAGTACCAAGTCGAATTACTAATTCGGTACTCCCTATTCAGTAAAAACCCCTCTCTTTTCACGAATTTTCTTTGACACACTGTCCTTCCCGAGATCCGTTTTTACATAACGTCAAAAAATAGTTATTATTACCTTGTTCGATGACTTCTGATGTATTGCTGTAATTGCTTGAAGGAGAAATGAATTTTCCGATAGATCGTACGTTCTCAAATTTAACGTAGATATCACATTGCACCAGACAAAAATCCACACTAAATTATTAACTGAAAGTTTTTCTTCTTTCATGAACTGCATAATAACTGTTAGCGATTAAAAATCACTCAATAAAAGAAACACGCATGGACACGTTACTACACGACGCGACGACGTGACAATGCGACGATAATTACTCGGCGAGTGCAAGCAGTTTTTTGTCATAGTAGATTGCGTAGTAATAATATTAATATGTTAAATGTTTATTATGTTTACCGCATTCTTCAATCGAACACATGATCGCGTTCGATAGTACCAGTAGTACCTTAACCTACCGCAACTTACTATGACAAAATATTGCTTGCAGTCGCCGAGTAATTATCGTCGCATTGTTGCGTCATCGCGTCGTGTAGTAACGTGTCTGTGCGTGTTTCTTTTATCGAGTGATTTTTAATCGCCAACAATTATTATTCGACAGTGATTAATAGTGATTAGTGATAGAGTCATTAGTAAATTTCTTGTCTCGTCGAGTGAGTAAATAAATGTGATTATGTTAAAGTTTATAAAAGAATGCAGTTCATGAAAGAAGAAAAACTTTCAGTTAATAATTTAGTATGGATTTCTGTCTGGTGCAATGTGATATCTACGTTAAATTTGAGAACGTACGATCTATCGGAAAATTCATTTCTCCTTCAAGCAATTACAGCAATACATCAGAAGTCATCGAACAAGGTAATAATAACTATTTTTTGACGTTATGTAAAAACGGATCTCGGGAAGGACAGTGTGTCAAAGAAAATTCGTGAAAAGAGAGGGGTTTTTACTGAATAGGGAGTACCGAATTAGTAATTCGACTTGGTACTCGAGTCCCACATAATTCACTGGATCGACCAGTGGGTATGCATAAAATGCATTTTACCCTCTCTCGTAAAAAAAAAAAAATTACAGGTGAGTGAGCAAATGAAAGAGAGAGAGGGAGAGAGAGAGAGAGAGAGAGAGAGAGTGTTCGCATGTGTGTCTGTATGTGTATAGCGACCAGCTGATCGCAGCAGGCGCCCCGCGTAAGCGCTCGCGTCTGACGGTGAATCGCGTCACCCTTGCCTGCCTCTTGTATCCGACTCGTCATGCGTTAACTACTTTCTTTAATAATTCGAAAACTAAGCTTCGGACGAAATTTTGCAAAAGGAAAAATCGTTTTAGAATTGACTCAACAATGTGTCATTTTACGGACATAGGGGTTATTTTGAATCACCCTGCATACACACTTACTAAAAGTTTAAGTAAAATAAAAAGTGCAATTTTTAGACTTCATTAATTTATATTTATCTTCTAGATCGTGCAAAGGATTAATTCTGCTATAATATTAAAGAAATATAAACATAAAAAGAATATAACGACAAAATGATACAAGTAGATATAAAATTCAAAATCGCATATCTCAGGAACGAAGAGAGACCGCCGCAAAATTCAAAAGGTGTATTATTTAGGAATGTATCCTTTCCAATATATGTCAAAATAAAAATTTTTCGTGCTGTGTAATCTAAAATAAACATTTACCATTAAATTTTTGAGAACAATCATTTTGAGAACTCTTTGAAACGTATATACGTTTTAATAAGTATCGCATTTTTGTCGTGTTTTTTACTTATTTTCCTCCTAAAATGTAAAATGTTCTGAAAATGTAGTTAATTTGATGATTTCACAGTTTAATTGATCAGAAATTATTATTCAATATGTGAAATCAATTGGAAAAATAACAGAAGAACATCCGAAGAAACATTGAAGTATTTCTCGTCTTTTATTTGATCTAAACCTAGTAAAAAAAATTGAAAGACCTAAAATAAGCTATAAAAAAACCGAATAAAAAAGAAGCGCCAAATATAAAAAACTCTTAGTAAATATTAAGTAACAGTAATTTTATCATTTTCACTCATAACAATGTAACTGTTATGTACACGCACCGGCAGAAAATGGTATCCCGCTATGCTTGTGTTGACGCTCACTGACGTCACACTCACGCGCATGCACTTTGCTTGTGTGAGTGTGACGTTGGGGCCGGACAGCGGGAAAGAAAGTGGGGGTAGAGTAGTGGGGGGCATTCCGATGTTGCGTCCTTCGCGCACGGCACAAGAGCGAGAGAGAAAGCACTATAAGACATAATACCGAGTTAGAGGTGTCCGATAGCCATCTCTCTCGCTCGACGCTCGAACAAGAGAGTGCGAGCGAGACAATTATGGCGCACAAACACAAACGGCAATGTCCGGCCAGCATAATTGTCTTACTCTCACTCTTTATTCGAATATTGAGTAAGTGAGGCGACTGTAGGATGAAAAGAAAGAATTTATTATCATAAGACCTATTAGAATTATTAGAATTAAGAATAAAAAATATTAAAGATATTAAAGAGATATTAAAGATATTAAAGATATATTAAAGAGATTAAAGATATTAAATATATTAATTATTACAAAATTAATTGTTAGAAGATTTATTATAACATTAATTATTATAAAAATTAATTATTATAACAATTAGTTATAAGAATTCATTGCTCATTACATTTTCTCTTTATATAATATAATTATTATTTTATTTAATAAAATAAATACGAGGGTAGTTCGAAAAGTTCTCGGCCTAATATAGAGATGTTGCTAAGAATATCAAATGGCTATGATTTTTCTCAAGTTTAATCCCTCAGAGGGCGTACCGCATAGTTTTAGACAGATTCGTTCGCTAGTTTGTTTACTGTGCTCGAGTAAAACAGACAAGATTTGATACTTCTCCAAAAATGGATAAAATTGAATATCGCGCAGTCATAAAATATTTCGTTTTAAAAGGATTAACGGCAACAGAAATAAAAAACGAGCTGGATTCCACTTTGGGAGACTCTTCTCCATCATTTTCAACAGTGAAGAAATGGGCTGCTGAATTTAAACGTGGCCGTTCATCCATCTTTGACGATGAACGTTCGGGTCGCCCGAAAACCGCCACGAATGAGGAAATCATTCAAAAAATCCACGATAGCGTGTTAAATGATCGACGAGTAAAAGTGCGTGAGCTTTCTAACATTGCAAACATCTCAATAGATCGTGTTCACAATATCTTACATGAACATTTGCATATGAGAAAGCTCTCAGCGCGATGGGTGCCGCGTTTGTTAACGGTCGATCAGAAACGCATTCGAATGAACATTTCTCAAGAGTGCTTGGACTTGTTTAAACGCAATTCAACCGAATTTCTGCGACGATTTATCACTGTCGATGAAACATGGATTCACCATTACACGCCAGAGACGAAACAACAATCAAAACAATGGGTGGAAGCGGGTGGAAGTGCTCCAAAGAAGGCAAAAACAGTTCCATCAGCCGGAAAAGTCATGGCGACTGTTTTTTGGGATTCGCAAGGTGTGGTGTTCATAGATTATCTAGAAAAAGGCAAAACCATCAATGGGGAATATTATGCAGCATTGCTGGAGCAATTGAACGATGCTATTAAAACCAAACGTCCTCATTTGGCAAAGAAAAAAGTGCTTTTCCATCACGACAATGCACCCGCTCACACGTCTTCAATTGCAGTTGCAAAGCTCCATGAATTGCGTTTCGAATTGTTACCACACGCACCTTACTCGCCAGATTTAGCTCCCAGTGACTTCTTTTTGTTTCCGAATATGAAAAAATGGCTTGCTGGAAAAAAATTCACGTCAAATGCGGAGGTCATCGCTGAGACGAATGCTTATTTTGGAGGCTTAAGCAAATCGTATTATACTGAGGGTATAAAAAAATTAGAACATCGTTGGTCTAAATGTATTGAGTTGAAAGGAAACTATGTTGAAAAATAAAAAAGATTTTTGCTGGAAATCATGTGTTTTCTTTGCCAGGCCGAGAACTTTTCGAACTACCCTCGTACGCCGATGCATGCGGTTCAACCGCATTTTAACTCCGTTAAAGAAAGAAATAAAAAATATATCGATATCGATATTAAAGCGCGCGAGACACGTATGGAGACAGCGTGGTATCCCGTGCAGTATATAGCTGTTTCGCTCGCACTCCCTCATTCGAGCGTCGAGCGAGAGAGACGACTATCGGACATCTCTAACTCGATATCACGTCTTATAGTGCTTTCTCTCTCGTTCTTGTGCCGTGTGCGAAGGACACAACATCGGAATGCCCCCCACTACTCTGCCCCCACTTTCTCTCTCGCTGCCCGACCCGCGTACATGCGCGCTTCGCTTTTATGAGTGTGACGTCAGTAAGCGTCACGCAAGCATAGCGGGACACTATTCCTGTCGGTGCGTGTACATAGTATTATTTGTATATATGTATAGGACATATCTGTTTATAGAACATGTAAAATGAAAATAAAAATACATGCCTTACATAATTCAAGTTATCGATTAAGCTTATCAAGAATTCGGTTTAATCGTTATTCAAATCAGATAATTTAAAATACTCTCAATTGTCCAACTTGTATATAGATATTCGTATCCCGAAATGCTTTGCTGTTGCTGCACGTAACTTGATGAGAGACATATATTATCGTATCTCTTGATAAAGAGGATATGTCATTTGTAATCAATTAATAAAGAAAACAAAAGATCAATCATAAATTCAAGGTGAGTGTATATGTGGAGTGATTGTCTCTCTGGAACTGATTGCTTCGAAAAGTCATACTTTAATTAAAATAATAGTTTTTCATTATATAATTATTTTTTATAAATTCCGTAAAAGTTTGATTTTTCAACAAAATTAGCCATTTTCAAAAAATTAAAATTAAAATACATATAAAACATCCAACAAAAAATTATATTCAAATCTTTAATGTTACTAAAATTAAAGCTGTTTCTTTTCTTAAAATCTATTGTTACTTGTTTATGCGACTCATCTGTCTATTTTGATAATATAATAATTTTGGGGCAACCCACCAATATTATAATTTTGTGGAGTACTTGCAATGTCCAGGAGACGACGCATCTGCCGTTTGCGAACGTGTGCTTGTGCGCTACATGCCGCAAGAGCAGTCAATGTGAACTCGTAATCTGTTGGCGGTTCATGATGCTGCAACGTGCCTATCAAATCGTGACCGTAGAACTGCCGCGGATCCATGCACATCGCGTTCATGGCCAAAGTATAGTGTGCCAATCTAACTGGAGAAAACCCGACTTCTCGGTGTCTATGAATACAATTAAAAACATGCATTTTATGTAAAAAATTTTGTATATCCAGTACATTTTTAATTTAAAAGATAATCAGTAATAGAGAAAATCTACAACAAAAGGATTGAAGCATACAAACCACTTATTAAAAACTATTCAAATTTATTCTATTCATTATTGCTACCACATTGTGGAATTTTTGCTACGAAATTGTAAAGTTCTCCCTAAGGATGATAGATAAAATAATTTGATTTTGACTGTGGTGGTGGAATCTTTGTTATGCATGTTTTTTTTATATTTCTTGATAAACTAAATCATTATTAATCATAAATTTCATTTGACACGCTAATCTGACACGAAAATAGTGAAAATCGCATTCAAAATAGCAGATTTGTAGAAATTTGAACAAAAGCTCAAGAATGTACATCTTATCCTTTTATTCTTTTTACTACTTTCCATCTCATCCCGTTTACTCCTATTTAAGTTACATCACTTATTTTAACATCATTCAATTGATACACGTGGCAAATTGATACAATTTGAGCGGCGAGGTGCTTTACTCGTAGCGTTTTAGCGCGCTCTCATTTATCCGAATTTAATACTCAATATCTCGATTATTATTATTTTAATTTAATTTTAATTTTATGATTAAGGACTTTTTTTGTTCCTCTTACTCTTATCACTACGAGCGTTGTCAACTCACACAAAAAAGTTATCTATTATTGTAGATAGCTAATAAATATCTAAATTTCTACGAGATCTAGATTTCTACTTCTCGTATATGATGTCCATGTCTTTTATGGATAACTAATAGATATCTAATAGATGTACAAAATATCTATATCTTCCGAATAAGCAGGGATATTAGATGTGTTTATATCATATTCACATATTCATCACATCTTCATATCCATCAAGTAGCTACTAAAGATATCCACTAGATATATACGTGTTATCATACAGGGTGATTCTGAACAAACGTTTGTCTTTAAAATATCAAATTCTTGAATGAATTCTAAAACGATTTTTCCTCTTGCAAAGTTTTGCCGGAACTTAGTTTTTAAACTATAAAGGAAAATAGTTAATTACTTATGGAACGAGTACAAGAGGTAGACAGGGACGGCGCGATATAGGCGATTACGTGGGACGCTCGCCACGATCAGCTGATTGCTATACGCGATGACTGTAACAATCAGTGTGTGTGTGAAAATGTGTTGTATGAAAACAGATTTCGGGATGTCAAATAAACAGTGTTAGAGAAAATTCGCGAAAGAGAGGGGTTTTTAGTGAGTAGGAAGTATCCAGTTGGTAATTCGACTTAATACTCGAGTCCCACATAACTCAACGGACTAGCCTGTGAGTATACATAAAATGAATTTTCCCCTCTCTTGTAAAAAGAAGTACAATATAAAAAAATAATAATAGATGTATAAAATATCTATTATTAAAATGAAAATGTATAATAATAAAAAGTAAATAATAATTTAAGTAAGAGTAATAATAACTTCAAGTAAGTAAGCAAATGAGAGAGAGAGAGAGAGAGAGAGAGAGAATGAGAATTCGCATGTGTGTATTCGCATGTGTGTATGTAGTGACCAGCAACGGTCGCCCACGTAAGCACCCGCGTCTGACGGTGAATCGCGCCACCCTTGCCTGCCTATTGTATCCGACCCGTCATAAGTTAATTACTTCCTTTAATAATTCAAAAACTAAGCGTCGGACGAAATTTTACCAAAGGAAAAATCGTCTTAGAATTGATTCAAGAATGTGTCATTTTACGGACAATAGGATTATTATTTTGAATCACTCTGTATATATAGGGTGTCCCATTTTAATTGCCCCAGATAAATATCTCGAAAAATATGAAAGATACGGAAAAATGTTTCAAACAAAAGTTGTTTGGTTTAAAGGGGAACAGATGATGAACATATGTACTTGACCTAGAGTGACCTATTGAAGGTCAGGTCAAGGTCATTGATGTTTTTTTAAATAGAACCCCCTATTTTATATTACATACTCTTGCAGCTCATATTGAGAGCTTTTCAAAACATTATAATGAAATATTTTTTCATTGTACTTTTCGAGTTATGAAGCTTAAAATAATATCTTAATTTTATTGTCTTCATAGTCCTTCGTTCATTCCTGAACATGGGGATCTCTCTATCATATACCTGTATTGCGTACCAGATTGTCACATGTATATGGGACCTACAGTTTAATGCCGATTTCGAACTGCCAAATTAGATTAGAGAGATTCTCTTGGCAAGATTTCTCGGTGGTTTGCCATTGCGTTCCGAGAAAGAAGCGAGCGTGTATAATTTTTCGATTCTACCGGGAATCGAACCCGGTACCTTTGGCTTTTTAAGCTAGTGCGCTACCTATTGTGCCACACTTTATCTTAATTTTATATAAAATATCTTGTAAAATATTCATTTTTCAATTATCCTACCTTAATACTTTTATGTACAAAATAATGAAAGTAATCAATTTGTGTAAAGAAAACACACAGTGTTGTTTCTAAGGAATAATATGTATATAATTTGTAATTACATATTATTCCTGTACAATTACATATGTTTTCTTAAAAATAACTATGTTTTCTTTACACCAATTGATTATTCTCATTATTTTGTACATAAAAGTATTAAGATAATCAAAAAATGAATATTTTACTAGATATTTTATAGTTTATGTAAAATTAAGATATTAAGATATTTTTAAATTAATATTAAGATAATTTTAAATTAAGATATTTTTAAGCCTCTTAACTCGAAAATGTATTTAATGAAAAATAATTTAATTATAGTGTTTTGGAAAGCTCTCGAGATGAGCTGCAAGAATATGCAATAAAAGTAGGCAGTTCCATTTAAAAAATTGAAGGTGACCTTCACGTGACCTTTAAATAACTTAAGTAACTTATTCAAAGTCAAATTAATGACACCATTTTATGTCCCCCTTGAAACTATACAACTTTTGTCTGAAACATTTTTGCTGAAAATGCTTCGTTGAAGAATTATCGAGTTGCGTTTTTTAAAATGGGACACCCTGTATATGCCAAACAGTCGACAGTTAATATGTATTTATTTCCAAAGAGAGAACGAAAAATATAATAAAATAAAGTATAATAATATTATAACTTAAAAGATATTAAGATTATAAAATGCTTCTTCTTAAGAAAGAAGAAAATAAAAAGAAAAACATTTTTTAAGAAGTCTTATGTTTCGCTGCGAGATTCTCGCAAATCTACCTCCAGAGTAGAAGCACGATTTCCAATTCCATCTGCTTGGCGGTGAGTTGCAGTTCTAACGGTGGTGCCGATGGCGTGACGTTATCATCGCGAGAGAGATTCGCTAAACGAAGGACCAGGAGCACTCGATGCGTGTCGTTACCCCAGCCAGCGTCCTTGTCCCGTTGACTCCACAACCATGTGGCCGCTCGCTCGAGAATAGTTTCCGCTTCAACGTCGGCAAATGTCATCTCGACATTGCCTGCTAAGGCGATCAACGAAAACATTCTTCCATTATTCGCGAACGATATATTTTACATTTCAATATGATAATATTTAATGCGAGAAAGAAGCCGATTTTGATCCCTTCGCGCTATTCTGATATTTTACATTAAACCCAGTTAATACTGCTTGTTTTTATGTAGTAATATAATATAATAATAAATAATATAACGCAATTACCTATAAAATCGATCTACGATATATAAAACTGTAGCAAAATGTAGCTGTAAATCTTATAGTATATGTATTATTTTGCAACAGTACAAGAGTAATGTAACAGATTATTATTGCAATAATATAATGTTATACGTATGTCTTTTTGCCATGACACGGCAAAGATTTAACTAACTCATATTTAATTTTTCACCATGAAATGAATATAAAATCTGCAAAAAAAGGATATTAATATAAAATTCAAAGTATATCTTTTTTTTGTCAACTTAATTTCTATAATCTCAATAAGGAGAGGAGGAGATTTAAAACATTAAAATTAGATTATTAGAAACTGAGCAAGTAAATATAGAAAATATTTGATCATCGAGCGACCTTTCAAGGATCCTCCGTGGCAATCGGCATTCTATCCATCGAGTGAGATACTAACATCGCTCTGGTCGCATATCACTGTGTTAAAAAGCAGCATTAAGTGTGTCTGGATAGCTCAATGGTCTAGAGCAGTTGCCCAGAAAATGAAAGACTCAGATTCCCGATGCAGTCACTTGCGCCTCACATATTTTTTTAGTTCGCGAATATTGTTTTCTAACAATTATTCGTTGGGCTGAAAAGTGTGTGAATGCTCTCTCCACAAGATATACGTCGATGCCGTTGCCACGGATGGATTCTGTCACTCGTTGATTAAATGGGCGTCCGATCTCCTCCCATATACATCTCTATCTTTTCTGGATTAATCCATTTACTGCCTATTTGTAACAAAAATCAAAATTTTTATATAAATTAAATTTCGAATTTTATAAATTTCCATATAGCACCAAAAGATTACAAAAATGTTGCATAGATCTAACAGTAAAATATTGTAATATTGCAGAAGTTGTGAAATGTTTCCGCAACATTACTATAAGTTTGCAACAACGTTGAAATGTCAGCCCTTAGAAATATTACAATGTAAGATTATAATAATGAAAATATAAAAAGAAAGGTTAAGAAAGATAAGAAAACCCACCTTTAAAAAACGTTTTAGTTAGTATTTTTAATTAAATGTTTCTTATTCTTATTACTTATCTCGATAATGTATATATATAATACAATACCTTATATACATTCCACATCAAAATATTTAATATGCAATAATATATATTTAATATCCAATAAATAGACTAGTTCTCATTTAGCCATCCAATTGAGAAAAATCTGTTTAATATTCTGAATTCCAACATGAAATCTAGATTATTAAATAAATTGTTTGTTTGTTTTGGATCTCTCATTAGAATTCAGAATATTAAACAAATTGAGAAGTTTATCAAAAATTAAACTGATAGACAAAAAATATACTTTACTACAATAATCCTTTGTAGACTTTATATTCATTTCAGATAAAAATTTGAATACGAGTTAGTTAAGTTTGATGTCGCCGCGTAGCGGCAAGTGAAGAAACACATGTCATACACTATTATATGTTTTCGTTATTTTAAAATATTGCTGCAACATTGCCAAAGTTATAAAATATTATGAAATCATATCTTTGCAATATTTCTACAACATTACATTGCAATGTTGTAATATTGCAGCAATGTTGCTGCAAGATTTTGTGCTGTATAAGTAAAGTACATAATTTATTCTATTTATTTAATTATCAATTTTATATGATCAATAGTTTACATGAATCAGTTTTCTACATGGAATATAATTATGATGTAACAACAATATAACATGTTACATTTATTAATAGGACATTACAATTAACTTAACATTAACGTATCATTAATAATAATTTACCGGTAATATTTATATTATGTAACATTCCATTTCATTGTTTTTATATAATATTAATATAACAACATTTACTAGAAAGTTTAATATAAAATATTTTATTTATTTTCTTCGATTTTTTTTACTCGAACATATGTTTAATAAAAAGAATTTCCTCTTATACTTTCAGTAAATTATTATATGTGCTAATCTTGTATGAAAATAAACATACCTTCTGCGCGAGCAAAAATATATAGCCATCCTAGAAAAAGAATCACGATCATATTTGCTCTTCCCCACATTCTCCTCGGAAAAGTCTCAAATTCCACTTATACTATTGTTCCTGGAAATTAAATAACGAAATCGAAATTGTAAAGAATTATAGAATATAAGAAATTATAGAGAAATTCTATTAATTTTTTTATCTATTTTTTCATATGATTCTCTCCAGAAATATTTCTATAATATTTCTCCATATTTGTACATTGAAAGAAAAATGTATGATATTTGTAACTATACAGGGTGGCCCACATAAAGTGTTACAAATTTATATCTCGAAAACGAAGCAATTTAGAGCAAAATGTTTTAAACAAAAGTTATATGGGGGTTTCACAGGAGACATCAAATCATGCCATTAGGTTGACCTTCAAGAGTTACCTGAAGGTCACGTGAAGGTTACCTCCAACTTTTTAAATGGGATATTCTATATGCTTTTGCATATTCTTGTAGTTCATTTCGGGAGCTTTCCAAAACACTATAATTAAGTCAGTTTGCATTAAGTACTTTCCGAGTTATGAGGCTTGAAATCATTTCTTAATTTTACATAAACCGTAAAATATCTTGTAAAATATTCATTTTTCGATTATCTTACCTTAATATTTTTATGTAGAAAATAATAAGAGGAATCAATTGGTGTAAAGAAAACACAATTGTTAATTGCAAATTACATTTTTTCTTTCAAAACAACTATGTGTTTTCTTTACACCAATTGATTCCTCTTATTACTT
Organism: Camponotus floridanus; assembly: GCF_003227725.1. Lineage (NCBI taxonomy): Eukaryota > Metazoa > Arthropoda > Insecta > Hymenoptera > Formicidae > Camponotus > Camponotus floridanus. The sequence goes on from NW_020229503.1 coordinate 1,363,268, forward strand.
TGTACATAAAAGTATTAAGGTAAGATAATCGAAAAATGAATATTTTACAAGATATTTTACGGTTTATGTAAAATTAAGAAATAATTTCAAGCCTCATAACTCGGAAAGTACTTAATGCAAACAAACTTAATTATAATGTTTTGGAAAGCTCTCTAGATGTACTACAAGAATATGCAAAAGCATATAGGGTATCCCATTTAAAAAGTTGGAGGTAACCTTCACATGACCTTCAGGTGACTCTTGAAGGTCAACCTAATGGCATCATCTGATGTCCTCCTCGAAACCATATAACTTTTGTCTGAATCATTCTTCTTTAAATTGCTTCGTTTCCGAAATATAAATTTGTAACACTTTACGTGGATCACCCTGTATAATTTTACCAGAGTCCGGATCTCATTGTCGTTTTCCTTACTCCAAGTACATGCTAGCAGCCGAGCGCCACGAAAAGCAATACCGTCTTTGCCGATCTAGTGATGGTAGCAAAGAGGGCATCATCGCGTAGAAAAAAAATATATATACATATAATGTTAATTATTAGTTTTTATTACTATATAATCTTGGAAATAGTAACTTTATAGTTCTCTACTAACTATATAAATATTCTATACAGGGTGTCTGATCTTTTTGTAGTCCCGAAGTGTAAAGGTAGATTGGCTCAAATTAAGAAAAAAGGTCCTCTATTTTGCGATATTTGCAATAATTAACGAAAAATTAATTAAAGAAAATCGGCCAATCTGCGTGAGTAGAAGCGCGCGGCGACGAGAGTCGTCTCATTGTAATTTTATACTGAGAGTGCGGCGAAGCGATGAATGGAGAAGGAGTGATAAGTCCGACTTTTAATTATTGCAAATATCGTAAAGCAGTAGAAGACTTTCCTTCTTAATTTGAGCCAATCTATCTTCACATTTCGGGATTGCAAAAAGACATTCCGTATATTATAATTTTATTATATATTATTTTTTTTTAAATTCTACTATAAATTATAATAATTTTAAATATCGATTTATAATAAAATATCTATTTTAACAGATAGTAAATAAAACAATTATTACTTTAAAAACAAATCACAATTATAACAAATCTAATTATGGTGTTAACATTCACTTTACTTATTGGTAGTAGTAACTAAATATTCGCTTTATTTATTATATTAAAAAACAAGTAAAAAATGATAATTGAAGAAATAAACATTTTTACACATATATTAGTAATCCAATGATTATATTTTTAACTCTAAATTTTCTACTACGTATATCGTTGAAATTAAAAAGAGAATAATAATAAAATTAATTATTCATACTAATGCATATAGAACTATACAGCAATAACATATTTTATAACTATATTTATAATAATTTACTATTTTCTTGAAAGAGAAGTTGAAAAAATAAGAATATAAAATTGCAAATTCATTACTACTATCAGATTATATTTCCTTTGTATATTATTATCCAGCGTATTTATCTCATGTTCAAATGTTATGCTACAGAATAAGATTTGTAAAGCGAGGCTACTAAAAACAAAAATGTGATGTCGATCCTTATGAAAATTTACTTTATTGATATTCTCAAGGAAGATTCATGATGTTAATAAACTAATTATTCAGTAATATCGGGTAAATTACGTTTGTGTCTCAAATAGGTATTTTATTCAAGACACAAAATAGAAATTGTCTCTCTCAAAAAAATGATATTCTATGAATTAATTTTTTATGAATTAAATAAATTTAAATTTATTTAAATGTAATAATTTTATTATTTATTTAATTATTTTAATTTTTGTTATTAATTAATTGGGCTAATGCTACATAATTACAATGTTACTACTATGCTATATTACTACGATATACTGTAATGAACTTATGATAACTACAATCATTTATTTCTCTCAATGCACATAAAACTTAACGTTACTTATAAATGTAATTATTTATCGACAAAACAATTCAACAATATTTATCAATCAAATATAATTTGCATATTTGTTTAATACAACATTTGTACAATACAAAATTTGTTTAATAACAATTTGTTTAATATTTCTATAATAGTTCATCATAGTTTCTATAATAGCTTATCCTTCTTTTACGAAGCAATGAAAAATTACTGTCAACAAGTCGATATTTGTTTTCGTATGTATTCCCGCGAATAAATCTTTTAGTGAAAAGTTCTCGATGTTTTTCTTCATTAATAGAATATACTATGAATATTTAAACATTCGTGTTTCGTTAAACTTTTTGGATTACAGACAAACATAAAGGATAAAACATAGGAAATCATGTAATAGAAAAGGAGCAATTAAGAGCCGACGCGGATGGTAGTGCGTGAAATTTCAAAGATTATTAATCCGCGAATTAAATCGCATTTGAAGAGCATATATGCCTGTATTTTACTTGGTGCATAAACCAAGATATCAATTCTCAAATCGAGAATACTATAAGACCCCTCTCTTTACCCCCTTAAAGAGACGTAGGCGAGAAAAATATCGGGGCGAAGTCGCTGAATCGGGAATCGAACCCGAGTCTTTCGCTTGCCGGGCGACTGCTCTTACCACTGAGCTATTCAGCCCCACACTAAGGATAAAGGATAAACACTACATAAAGGATAAAGAAGAAAAAAAGAAAATGAAGGCGAAAGTGAATTCGAGCTTTGTGTCCGAATTTCCGATTCAAGTCACAAATATCGATAAATATTCATTCCTGAATACGATGATTATTCAATTATTCATTCCTGAATACGATGATTATTCAATTATTCATGTCCATTAATCGCGATCAACGCTAAATTTAAAAAATCGTTAATTGATATCACCGACATTTGCACGAAATCGACATCGTCCGTCAAGATGTAGAATTATATCTGTCTCGTATTTTGAGAATCATTAGCTGATTTGACTAGTATGTTCTAATACAATAGAATAATATAAAAATGTAGAATGTTGTGGAACATATAAAAATTCACTTCTCTTGGCGATATAATAGAAATTTATATAAGAATAATTAGATATATTTATTATCTTTTTATAGCAATCTTTACGAGGTAAAAAAATGATGTTACATATTTGATCTTATGTAATAGACATATAAATATTATCATCCAATAAATATTATCATTTTCAAATATTATCATTAAATTTAAACTCAATGATTGCTCTGATCAATTTGTAACTAATGTAACTGTAGTAATAATAATTGTATATAATAATTATAATAATACATCATTAACGAAACATATTTAACATAAGGATATTTATTTCCTTTAATTAATTTACTTTGTAGTTAAAAATCAAATTGTCTCTCTTTCTCTTTCTATCTGTTACAAACTATAATATAAAATATTTAAAAAAATATATAAATATAAATTAAACATAAATATCAAATATATCAAATCTTTTCCTTTATACATTTATCATTTTCGATGTAGAGCCACGCCGTATAAAACCCGCGCATCTGATTCATTAGTGTTTACTTTTTGGGAATTCTCATGAATTTGCACATTTACGAATCCGCCTATGTGACGATATCAAACGAGCGTCATCGCTTAGTCATTAATTATCGACGAATCTACCCAGACTCGCTTTATGAAACATGTTAACAAAGAGATTAGCATGGCGTGCATATATAGTATGAACATGGTGAATGTGTGTGTGTGTGTGTGTGTGCGTGCGCGCGCGCGCGCGCGTGTGTGTGTGGAACATGGTACATACCTCTATTTATGATATAAATTATGTGTTTATCTCAACAGTTATATGTGCTACATCTGAGCAAGTGGAATACACGAGAGACGCCAGACGTTCGAACATGGTCTTGTAGCACGATACTGCGTACGATCGATATCACAGTGCTTACCACTCTCACGCACACGCGCACACGCGTGTGTGTTTTGTATGTGTGTGTATGTGTGTGTGTATGTGTACAATACAGAGAATCATCTATGTAATATATATACCTGGGCAATGCTCTCTCTCTCTCCCCCTTTCCCCCCCCTCTCTCTCTCATTACTGTTGTTCTTTTTTGCTTTCTATTTTTCCTTTTCCATCCACATATGTACGATAAATAAAAATTACAATAAAATAATAATCTTCGTCAATATTTTCGCTGAGAAAAGTTTAACTTCAAAAGTTGGTCTGAGAAAGAGAAAGATTATCAAGAAAATCTGAAAACGATATCTAATAATTAATTTTGGAACATTCTATATATTGTTATATTGTCGGTTTTTATTTATTTTATTACTTCGAATCGTGAACGGTCTAATATACAGATCAGTTAAAATAAAATCACATATCAATCTTTCAGAATTATTTCGATTATACCACATTATTTTCAGATTATTGATCGATTTCTATCTAATAACATACTGGAACCTCGTAAAAATAGATTGTACCGGATTCTGGTATATTCTAACGAAACTATCTTCCGTTACATTCAAGACTATAGAAAGTATCGTTTCACACGACAATTACTTGTGAAATTTGTAAACAGGTTTTTTTACACTACCACAAGAGAATATTGCATCCCCAACTCTGCGCAATTTGTTGGGTGGCTAGATTGTTATCCCTTTTTGTTACTCGAGAGTAGCTTAACGCGTGGAAAGAATGCAATATTCTTCCGCGATTTACTCTTATGAAATTTCAGTATATTTTTATGTTGTTTCTCGGCCAATATTTCTCAATATAGTCATCTATAATTACATAAAAAAAATTTGCTCAAAGAAAATTGATTGTTCCCAAAATACAGTCATATCATTTTGAAATACACTTTTTTGAAAAACAACAGAAAACAACAGAAAACAACTGAAAATAACAGATTTTTGGAAAATAAATATTATGTACATAATTCGAATATGTGATAATATTCAGAATTAATAAATAATTGTAATAATCAGATCAATGGCGCGATAACAATTTTCCTTAATTTAGCTATTCCAATAAAAGTTACATTTGTTCTAGTATATTATAATGTATATTATTATACTTAATTTTACTATTATTATGTTATTATTGTACTTCATTATTATTATTATGTACGCAATTAGATATTAATTTTTTTCATATTAGAAATTAAATATTACAGTAAAAGTGAATGTTTGACATAAGTAGTACAACTATTTCATGGAAATATCATATGAGATATTTAGATGAATTGTATAAACATGTAAAATCACGTTAAATATAAATATAAATAAGTAAATATAAGGTAAATAAAAATATAAATGAATTAATTTTTTTTAAATAAATAAAAATAAAAAAAGAAATGCAATTTAAATATAACATAAACAAATGAATAGAAAAGAAGTAAAAATAAAAAAGCAATTTTTTCTAGCATGGCACTTTAAATTTTAATGTAACTTTCTTTAACATAGAAAACACTATGAATTGAAAATGTTATATCGTCCTTTAATTTTTCAAAGTAAAAAATGAGCTATTATGATTTATATAGTTATTCCATCAATAATATATATTCGAAGAAATTAAATCTATGTGTTACTAAGTTAAAATAGAAGAAAATATTAGAAGAGCAACAAAACCTTGATATAACTAAACTAAGCACCACATCTTCATTGCAACACAACTGCATATATGTAATGATATTATACCGAAGTGGAACATCAATGCGAAACAGTAACAGTGATAGCGATAATGCAATATCGCGGTGTAACGATTCGGTTACCTACCCTAGAAAGGTAGGGAAGAGAGGAAAGATTATCTGACTCGAGTCCCTACCGTGTATTCTTCTAACGTAACAATAACACATAATAATATATATGATATATATAGCGTTATACACCATTGTTCCTCTGAGAGTCTTGGAACTTGCTTAGAACCGTTAAATGGCTTACAGTCGCCGTTGCTCGTGGACTTTGGAACTATAAAATAGCCTTTATCGCGAGTGTCATCACGATCATGATTACATTATGAGTATACAGGGTGGGCCATTTTAAGTGATCCACTCAAATATTTCGGAAAATAATGAAAAATCAAAAAATGTTTCAGATAAAAGTTGTACGGCTTGAAGGGGGCCATCAGATAGTGTCAATGATTTGACCTTGGAGAGTCATTTGAAGATGACGTAAAGGTAACCTTCAATTTCTTAAATGGAACTCCCTATTTTTTATTACATATTCGTGTAGCTTATCTCGAGAGCTTTCCAAAACACTATAATAAAGTATTTCTTCATTGAGTACTTTTCGAATTATGAGGCTTGAAATTATTTCTTAATTTAACATAAACCGTAATATATCTAGTAAAATATTCATTTTTCGATTATCTTGCTTTAATACTTTTATGTACAAAATAATGAGAGGAATCAATTGGTGTAAAGAAAACACATAGTTATTTTTAAGAAAAAATATGTAATTTGCAATTAACAATTACATATTTTTTCTTTGAAACAACTATGTGTTTTTTTTACATCAATTGATTTCTCTCATTATTTTGTACATAAATGTATTAAAGCAAGATAATCGAAAAATGAATATTTTACTAGATATTTTACGGTTTATACAAAATTAAGAAATGATTTCAAACCTCATAACTCGAAAAGTACTTAATGAAGAAATACTTTATTATAGTGTTTTGGAAAGCTCTCGAAATAAGCTACACGAATATGTAATAAAAAATAGGGAGTTCCATTTAAGAAATTGAAGGTTACCTTTACGTCATCTTCAAATGACTCTCCAAGGTCAAATCATTGCCACTATCTGATGGCCCCCTTTAAGCCATACAACTTTTATCTGAAACATTTTTTTGATTTTTCATTATTTTCCGAAATATTTGAGTGGATCACTTAAAATGGCCCACCCTGTATGTATAATCTGACTGGTTGGTAAAATTCTGCGTTTTCTCATTGATCGAGAAAAATTGTTTTTTTTTTTAAATCATGATAAGAGATTACATCGCGTATACTACACTTTAACACAAAAGCTCGTTTCGTATTTAATAAACTTGAATGACGGCGAACGGGAAAAAATTGTCAACGGCAGGAACAATGTCATTGTCGGAAATAATTGCGAAATTGTTTTCGAAAAAAAAGAAAACAGTCAAAGTTGTATGAAATAAACTGGACACAATTGTAAAAAAAGTTGTATTTCGATAACTTGCGGCGAACTATAATTTGAAATAATGGTTATACAATAAAGATGAAGTCGCGATTGATGATTACTTTCAACATTAATGTAATTCAAATATAATTTTTTATATGATACATTTTTTATATGATACATTTTTTATATGATACATTTTTTTAATACTTATTATTGAAATAATGTTAGATATAATGAGACCTATCAACATATATTTAATACATATATTTAATATGTATTACATGTTGATTTATAAATAGTGCCTCTTAGGCCCGTTCCAATAGTGGCCAGTTAGCTTAACTAGTTAAGTAGTGATGCCAACCACTGAAATAAAATTCGGTAAGCTGGGTTAGATTTTGACAAGTTGCATTTTCACAAAATATACATAAGTAAAATATTGAAAATTTATAAATTTTGTAAATAAATGTATATATATATATATATATATTTTTTTTTTTTTCAATATTTCACTTATGTATATTTTGCGAAAATGCAACTTGTCAAAATCTAACCTAGCTTACCGAATTTTGTTTCAGTGGTTTGCATCACTACTTAACTACTAGTTAAGCTAACTGACCACTGTTGGAACGAGCCTTAATGTAATTTGTCATATTTATCTTTACATGTGAATGTAAACATTGTGAAACAACATATATTATATAAATACATCGCACCAATTTTAGGCGCAATAGTGAGGCATCTTATATATTTATACGTCAGTCAAATAATTGAAAGTATCTTAGATTATCGAACCTCGATAACAGCTGAACGGATCAAATTCTTACTAGATTTATCGATAGATCAAGTTTGAATTCTATAAAAAATGTATCGATAGATCAAGTTTGAATTCTATAAAAAATGTATCTTTATTTTTATTCTGCATGAGCGTGATGGCCATTCTTGAGAACCATGAAGGCCTATCTCCCGGGAAATTTTTGATTTATAAGATAATTTTTGTCAAAATAGAAGTATGAGCGGGATGTCTATCTTGGAATATTATTTCTAACCTGTTAGCTAGTAGCACATCTTTAAGGTATTCATCAAACTCATGAAGTAAAAAATTTGCATAATAATCTGCATTAACATTGCCTTGAATAAATTCGGGACCGATAATGTAATCGCCTACTATTCTTAGTCACACATTTATAGTCTATCTGTCTTGAATGTTTTTTTTCTTCATACAATGTAGATTATGCTGTGCATAATAATGTTTATTGTCTGTTTATGCATTCGTCGCTTTTAAAAATAGCCTCGTTACTCCAGAGAATATTTTTCAAAAATATATCGTTTCCGACATCATTGAAATTTACCTGCATAAATCGAAGTATAGAGTATTTGACTGATATCAATTGATAAGTTGATAAATAACAATAACGTCTGATATGTTACAACAAAAAATAGGAAATAAATTTTTAAATATAACTATACTAATATAAATATACTTACGTGTTCAATAATCCATTCACACAAATTTATTCGTCGTAGTATATTACCAGGTGTGAGCTTGTGTGTTATATGCCGTTTAAATGGATGCCAATCCAGGGAATATTTAATAATTTTATGAAGAGTAACATGATTCATGTTCAAATCTCCGGCAACTGCTCTTGTGCTTATATAAGAATTTGCCATAACAGCCTCTTGAACAGCATCAATTATTTCTTGTCTTTTTTGTGAAACATGAATCAGCCTGGTGGATTTGTAAAATTATCCATTTCTTTTTAATCTTTCACACAAGCGATGAAAGAAACTATGATCCACATGTCGTCTGTCCGGAAATCTTTGAGCGTAAAGTGCAATCGCTTGCCTTTGATTTTTTCGATCTCGCCATAAATAAGGATCAGTCCGTTAATTCTTCATATGAATAATGATTTCTTTCATAATCTCTTACTTATGATTTTCACGCCAACAAAATTGTTTGATTATCCAGGTGCATTTCTGTTTTTATAGTTTCTTGGTCATTTTTTATTTGTTGATTTGAACATGACCCATGTTACCATTCAAAAAATTATTAACATTCCTTGGGTTGGCATTCATTTAAATAGCATACAATAAAACCACACATTTGATGATATGCTACGACGTTTAAATTTTTTTGAATAGCTTATTGAACATATAAGTTCACTTAAAAAAATTTATTTTTTATTATTTTATTGCAACATATCAAACATTTTTATTATTTACCAATTTATTAATTATGTCATCAACTTTATACTAACTTACTCAATTTATGTAAATAAATTTCAATGAATTTCAATTTCACCTAACCATATATTTTTGAAAAATATTCTCTGAAGAAATATTCTACGAAGTAATTTTTGGAAGTGATGGATGCATAGATATAATAAGTATTTTTTATTATGAACTTTCTTAAAAAATAAAATGTATCAAATTTTGCAGGAAAATGAAGTTGAAAATTCTTAAAAATAGATTTCGTAACATCTGTGCAGAAATCACTTCTCTCATGATAAAACGAATGAGAGACATTTTCATGCACAGAATTGCTCCTTGTTTAAGAAAAAATTGATTATATCAAATTTTTATAATTTATTATATTTAAAGATAAAAAATATTATTCATTATAATTATTTTTTTTATATATTTGTTCAAATTTTTTTAAATTATTAAATTATTTATGCTATTTTATCTAAATTATTAAATAAATATTTTATTTATATTGTTAAATTTCACAACTGTTGACTACAGAGTGATAAAAATCGATTTTCCTTTCCTTATTCCCCTTCAAACTTGCATTTTAATCTTATTTTGCGAGCTCAATAAAGCATGTCTTTGACAGTGAACAGACAACCCGACTTAATGATGTGTATGTTGCGAAAACACCCTGTACATATACATAACACATAGAAAGAGAACATACAGTTTCTACTTTTGACAAAGATTACGCTATGCTTTGCGACGTTAATGACATACGACATTAATGACATTAGTGTAATTAATCGTATTTCAAATAGAGTGTAAGTTAAATAATAAATAATTAAAAATTAATTAAAAATTGGCAAATAAGTACCATGTAGTCATTGGAGCATAAGGTAAATAATAAATATTAACAAGTTAAATATATATTTTGTAAGCTGTATAATTTATTATTTTAATAAACATATGTGTAAAATTATTAATCTACTTTAAAAATTGCAAGAAATTTGCTTATATAAAGAACTAAACACTGACTAAACACTTTTCTTCCGTATTTTTTGAATAATTCAATCAGGTAATCATTTTACATTATTTTTTATACATTATATATTTAAATAGAGAAAGAAAGCGAAAGAAAGAGAGAGAGAGACACTATTTATTTATTATAAATAAATCATCCATATATGTTCTTATGTATGTGAAATAATTCATGTAATATACAGGGTAGGATAAAAGTTCCGGAACGGCTAAATATCTTAGAAAATATTAATTAAAAAAAATGGTTTAGACAGAAAAAATGGCTTAAAAAATCTATTAGCTGATGGTATTTATTTGACCTTGAGATGATCTTGAAAAGCGCGGTCAAGGTCACTATAAAAATCTTAAATGGCAATCTCTATTCTTTATTACATATTCTTATAGCTGAGGTCGAGAACTTTCCAAAATACTATAATTAAGTTAGTTTTTATTAAGTACTTTTCAAGTAAGTTTATTAAGTACTTTTTATGAGACTTGAAATCATTTCTTTATTTTACATAAAATATCTTATAAAATATTCATTTTCCGATTATCTTACCTTAATACTTTTATGTACAAAATAATGAGAGAAATCAATTGGTGTAAAGAAAACACATAGTTATTTTTAAGAAAAAAATATGTAATTGTTAATTGCAAATTGCCAAGGTCATTGGTGAAGTTATCGTTTTTCTAGATATTTATCATTTCAAACAAGCTGTCTAAAGGTAATATTCACTTTTACGAAAAAGGGTTTAAAAAGTGTCTTAATTTTCGAGTCGCCAAAAATCCTTTTCATATACTTCTTTTGTACTTAAAAGGAACCTATTTGCAAAATTTGACTCAAATCGGAGCATGATTGTTTTCGGAAGAATAACCGTATCCTATTGTATACGTTTATTAAAACTAAACACAAATAATATATTCTATAAATATATATACAGTTCATGTTTCTCAATAGATTAAGTTATTTCATAAAGTTACATGTATTATATGACTTATCTTATTATCTTGCATACATAAGAGCATACATACAGATGATTTATTTATTAGAAATAATATTTATTATGAATCATATTTTATAAAAAGTAATATATGTTAAATATGTTTAATAAAAAGTGTGTAATACATGTTAATCTGATATTACTATCCAAAAATACTGTACAGGAGAAAAGTATATAATTTTACTTCTTTATAAGCAAATTTTTTGAAATATATTAGCTTAAGAATTTTCAACTCTATATGTATCATTAAAATAATATTAAATTGTACTTCTATTTGTAAAATATATTTATATTATCTTTAAATCTAATAATTTAAACTTGATGTAATTTATAAATTGCATATTATTTTATTTAATTTGTTTTTAATATAATATCTCTAAGCAAATTACACTAAAAAAGAAGTGATATAATCCCTAAAAACTTATATTTATAAAAAAAGGTGTAAGTACCAATTATAAAACTGTTGTATTACCTACAAAAATAGCGATATAAAAATTGTACCAATTAAAGATAAAAACTTATATTATATTATTACAAGTTTAAATAAAAATATCTTAATTGAAAATAATATTATATAAAATAATTGTTTTTTAATAATATTTAAAAATAATAGTATTAAAAAATTAAAAATTTATTTAAAAATTGAAAATTAATTGGAACAAGAAAATAAAAACAATTTTAATTAGAAAAAACTTGACACTGCAATTTTATTAGCATATTATTCATATTGTTCAGCTTAAAAGTATAAGAAGTATAAGAAGAATTTATTAGCATATTATTCTTAGCAGCATCAAGTTTTAAAATTTTCTTATTTTTTTAATTTTTTTATTTTATATATTATTGTTCAATTTTCAATTTTTAAATAAAATTTTGACTTTATAATATTATTGTTTTTGGAAATTAAGAACCTACATATTTTGTATAACAGTATTTTTAATTAAAATATTTTTATTTAAATTTGTACAAGTTTTTATCCTTAATTGATATAATTTTTTAAACATGTCCAAAAGACATCTAAAAGACGATTTAAAAACATCTTAAAGTCCTCTAGACATCTTTAAGACATCTTTTGGCCTTTTTGTGCTGTCTGGAAAGTTTTTAAAAATTATCATAATGGCATCAAAATTATTATTTATTACATTCAACTTTCATGTGTGTAATGTAGATATATTATCCGTTCCGTTAGTCGAAAGCATTTTAATTGTAATTGAAATCTACAAAAATCTATATTTTCAGTATCAGCAGAATTCAATGAGGTACATATAGACAACAAATAATGACAGCAGATGTTCAAAGTTTACAATATTAAATAAGTCATTGATCGAGTGATTTTTCAAGTGGTTAAGTTCAGTAAAGTACACGTCGTCGTAATATATGGGATGTATATATCTATACAAAAAAATTGATATGTCTGGGACGAGAGAATTTCCAAAATCTAAAAGAAGGTAGAAACTTTAAATTCTCGTTATTATCACGTCATAATAAAAAATTACAAAAATTATCATTGATATTTTTTGGCAAGCCTTTTCTTAGATAAATAATAATTATGGAAAAATTATGTGATTATAATAAATAATTATAATAAATTGATTATAATAAATAATTTAACGATTAATTTTTGTATATAAGATGCTTCAAAAGGCAAGCTTAATTTTCAATACAAAAAATTGGAGAATTAAATTTCAGTAAAAAAATTGGAAAATATAAAAAGAAATTATTATATATGCATATATTAAAATAAGATATTCTAATAAGGAAATCCCAAAATTTTCAATTAGTGCTAAAATCATTTTCAAAAAATGATTCTAAGAGGTACAATCATCCATTATATATAAAATCGGCTTTTTATCTCGAAAATTAATTAATTAAAATTAATTAAAATTTTAAAAAATCTGTTTTCAAAAATTTTATCATAGAAACACTTCCATTTAATGGCGGAAATAAAATTTTAAAATAAATGAAAATTTTAAAACAACTTTTTTTAACAAATATTTTTTCATAATTATATTGATCTAATTAAATAAAGATGTCTTTATAAAGCTTTTGATAAAATATTTTTTGATATCTCAAATTTTGAGATGTATCGAGAAAAATCGAAAGTTACTATACGTATAAAGAATAATTTTTTTTAGTCTTTAAAATCATTTTAGTATCAAATAAAAATTTCTAAATTCATTCTATTTACTTGTCTTGCATTTATACAAATTTCTTTAAAATCAAAATTTCCATGTTCGCAAAATTTTCTTGTACGAAAATCATTTTAAACTAAAATTTTGTTATCTCGAAATATATAATACGAATATCAATCAAAACGATATTATTATTATCATTAATCATCACATTTGATATTATGACAATATTTACTAATATAACTAAGCTGTCTTTATGTTTTTTGTATTTGGAATAAAATCAAAGTATTTACAATCTTTCGATCGATTTTGTATATTTCTACAAAATCACAATATATATTATATGTATGTATTACTCAATTTTATATAATTATTCCGAGAAAATATTCATTTGTTTAGTCACAATTCTGGATTGATTCGCGGTCTCGCTATTTAAAAATTTATAAATAATATATGATTATGATACATATATATATATATAAAGTAAACTAGTTTCGAAAAGTCGCGGAACTTCTCTTGAAAAAATAACCTTTGAACGAAGAATAGCAATTTTTCAAGTTGCACTTGATGCCTCTTTCTAAGGTGTTATAATTTCATTTTAATTTTCAAATTTTATATGTAATGTTATCTTATATGACAAAAAAGTATATTCTTTTTTTTATATAAGGAATTTATATATGCATATACTTTAGGTTTTATATGAATATTTATATATATATGTGTACATACACACACACACGCGCGCGCGCGTATGTGTGTGTGTGTGTACATATCTTACTTATCAAACAGAGTTACTTGGAGTTTTCATTAATATTATTGTTATATAATTATATTATTGTATTATATAATTGTTATATATTATAATATAATTTCTCACTTTCTCTCATATTATTTAATATTTTAATGCTTATACAATATAATTTGAAAATATTCAAATTCCCATAATTTTGACAAATAATTAAAAACTGAAAATTAATATAAAACAAAAAAGTAAAAAAATTTTAATTAAAAAAACTTGACGCTGCCAATTTTATTAATATATTGTTCAGACTTAAAAGTCTAAATTTCCAAATGTAAATCAATATAAATTAATTAAAGAAATTAAATTCAAATGTTAGACTAATAATTGGAATATGTTCCAATTTTTTAAATATATATTTAATTGGAATATGTGCCAATTTTATTGGCAGCGCCAGTTTTTTTTAATTACAATTTTTTTTACTTTTTTGCTTTATATTAATTATCAGTTTTTAATTTGTAAATAAATTTTTAATTTTTTAATATTATTATTTTTGAAAATTAAAACAACTATTTTGTATAATAATGTTTTCAATTAAAATATTTCTATTTAACCTGTACAAGTTTTCTTTCTTGTACTTTTATTTATCTTGTACAAATTTTTATTTTTAGTTGGCGCAATTTTTTGATATCATTATTTTTGTAAACAATATAATAGTTGGATACAATTAATGCATGAATTTGGCGCCCTTTTTTTATCTTTTTTTAAAAAGGTAAGTTTTTAGGGATTATATTTTATAACGCCAAAAGTACAATATGTCAAATTAATATGTATATATACATATGTATCAGATTTATTAACTTTTGTCGTCCAATTCTCCTTAATATTAGGAACATATTTTTATCATAGCGTTTATATAAAAGTTTATGATAGAAAGTTTTTACACACACACACACACACACACACACACACACACCTCATTGTCCGAAATATAATTTTTTACAAACGTAACAGCAATCCTATATCCCTAATTATTATTATTCACGATAATTCACCTAATTTGATTGCCTCAAAGGCAAAGCCTGACAGTTGAGTCAAATATATAAAGACCGATTAAATCGAGCGAAGAATTTTCTCCGAGCCTCTCGAATACATCCTTTTATGCCAAACCCGAGTCTCTAATTTCGATTCTGAAGATTGTTTGGAAGAGTCGCTTACCACGTTTTCAACAAGACAAACGTCGTCTTCTCTCTCTTCGTATTGTTTCGTAGATGAATCGTATTACTTTGTATTCTCCTTTCTTTACCGTCCCGATAGCGCTGAATTCCTTATCAAGGCCACCGTCGAAACTGATTCGATGGCGACCACGACGATGACGACGACGACGACGACGACGACGACGACGACGACAACGACGACGGGCGACCACCGCTACGATGCGCCTGTCTCGTGAATGCGCAATGCAGACCAAACCCAGAAACAGCCGCGCCGTGACGCTCGTGAGAGAAAGAAAGAGAGAGATTGGAGAACCACCCTCACTATTTCACTCAACAACAGAAAAACAGCATCTAGTCGTATCTCAGTCCAACTTTCGAACAAACAAAAATATTTCAATGATCCATTTATATACATCTACGCATAAGAATAATATGGTACAAAACTCACTATATTAAATTAACACACACACACACACATGAAAATATGTATACAAAATCCTAAAAAAATATCACAAAATTATAATATAATAAATATAATATATAATAAATATAATATATAATAAATATAATATATAAAATAAACTAAAACTTCATACTCTGGAAAAAATAATATTTATATACTAAAATATTCGTTTGAAAATATTTTTTCTTTTGCGATGTTGATTGCAACATACACAAGCATTCTCAAAAGTTTGATTTATATACATATATACACACACACATTTATTATATATTTATATTATATTTTTATATTATATTATATACTGTGTACATATATATATATATATATATATATATATATATATAATAAACTGTATTATAAAATACGTATTAGTGTATGTCTATATGTACGTACAGTACATGTTTATATGTACATTAATATATAATCTGTTAATAATAAACTATAAAAATTCGCGCACGTGAATATTTAAACGCTATCCTTGCTTCCATTGTTCTTTCCCAACATTCCTAATTAGTCAGCTCTTAGTAAACTTACACGCATCCTTTACAGCAGACATAAATTCCTTCGAGCCATTTGCGATTCCATTTGTTTTTCTAAACCTCTACCTTTTCTTCTCTTGTTAAACTGGTTCCTCAGGTTCTTTGATTGTCTCTCTATTTCTGCGAATTTTCTCAGCTCACATCTATTGGAAGCTATTTTTTCATTCATATGATTTATATTTTCATGTTTACTTCTTTCTCTATCTATTTGCTTTCAGCAGGGCAATTTCAATGAATTAACATTCCTCTTTATTATTTTATCAGAACTGTAACTAGGAAGAATCTTCCGTAGAAAGAATTAGGAAAGAATTGACTCCTTTGAAGAATCATGCTTTAAACTGGTTTGCTGATCAATTGCCTCTCTAGAAAAAATAATTTAGTTTATATAGAGTGATCTATAGAGATTTTATAGAAAGATCTTTCGATTTACGTTGAACAAAGTTGAGGACTCGTCTAAAATAACATTAGTCTTTTTATTTGTGCATTTTTAAAGAAAAATTTATTGATTCTCTTTTTCTATACTATTAGCAGATTTATTTTTATAAGATTATCAAAATTATTTATTGTAGTGAAATGATTTACTTGGTTTTTTCTTCTGTAAACATATTTTTTTTATTTATATTTTTGATTTATTTTACAAATTTTATTGTTTAACAATTTTTGCCCGCCAGGTTATTATAGGCACAGTTTTAGTATAATTTATTTTTCTTAGTTTCTCTCCTCTACTGTTGAGTAGATCGATATTCTTCGACTTCTCTTTTTCGGATGACGAGGAGTTCTTGAAGGAGAGGCACAAGAGGAGTCGCAAGTTTCGGAGAGATTATCCGTTCTACGAAGTCGAAACGGATCAGCTTCTAGGGTAGGAATTGGATGACAGTTTTCCGGGAATTGTCCGGCATCGAGAATCTAGAAGATTCCGAAGGTCTGGATGATCTAGAGGATCTGAAAGATCTTGAGGGTCTAGGAGGTCTCGAGGATCTGAACGATCTCGATGATCTCGAGCATGGTGTAAGTAACAAGGTGTGCTATTGCGCAGGCATTTCTACTGACCAATAAGAGAGCGTGACAAGATTCCGCCATCTTGTATAATTTAAATGGATATTAAAACAAAGATTCGGACAAAAGAAAGGGTTTTAATGAAAAATCCTTCGTGTATGTAATTATAATTATAGTGAATATAATTTTTAGAATATAATAATAATTATGAATATTATTTTTAGAAAATAATAAATACAAACACATATAAACAAACATAAATATAAATAAATATAAACAAATATAAGATACATAAGAAACAATAAACGTATAATAAACGATAGAGAATACATAACACATAATAAACAATATAGAAGATATAATAAAAATGAAATTACTTTTTATTTGTGAATTTTGTCATTTTTCTTTTATGTTTTATTCTATTATTTTCTGCCAAATTTTTTTTATTAATTATTCGAAGTCTTATGTATGATCTTGTTCTAACTAAACATAATAGAACCTCACGCGGAATTATTATATTTTTCATTTTTTTTTCAACCGTATCAGCGACTGTTTTAAATATCCACGGATCTTTCCGTATGAAGAATCCATGGTAATCTTGAAATTCTTCATTCATTACTTTTGCTACCTTGAATAAGTCTGAAGAAGGACTTATAATTTTCCCTCTAGAAATGTAGTTAATCCATCATTTTCTGGATTAACCAACATCTCAGTAGGAGTACCTAAATTTTTATATTTATTTATAAATTTAAAAGAGCGGCATAACCCGCAATATATTTTAGGCCATCATTTTCTATAATGTTCACAACTTCTTCTAAATTTTCTACTTGGCTCAATAATTTCAATTCTTCAGAATAGGAGAATAATTAAATGTACTACTATTTGGCTCTGAAAGAAAAGATATGAAGCAAAACATGCATATATATTATATCGGAAAAACACTTTTTGACAATTTCAATTTATTTGCAATGATTTCACTCATTTATATGAATGGGACTCGATTGCTCACGTCGCTAATTAATAATACGATCACAATTAATAATTATGATAATTACAAAGTATATAAGACTAATTATATCGTTTTAAATTCAGCGTCGCGTTGCTATGGTGATTTTGTAAGATGGCGGAAACTTGGTGAATGCGCATGTGACCAAAATTCGTCCGAGAAGATAGCACACCTTGTTACTTACACCATGATCTCGAGGATCTGGAAGATCTCAAAGATCAAAAAGGTTACGAGGACCTGGATGATCCGGCAAGTTCAAAAGATCAAAAGGTTTAAGATTCGCTAGAAAGTTGGAAGCTAGTCCTATGAGTGCAGCGAGGTGCCGATTCGATTTTCGCTTCCTCTTATATACATAGTTTCTCTGATGTTTCCCATGTGCGGAAAAATCTTTTTCTGTTGCGCCCTTTAGCGGCGTAATTTATAATTGTAATTTGTACCGACTTCATTGCGTCCGCCGCCGCCTTCCGAGTTCACGCTTGGCGCGGCACATGTCATATGGTGGCGAATGTTAAGCCGAATCTACATTGATCGTATCGTAACGTCGCAAATGAATCGTAAGTCGTAAGTTGTACCCAAATTGACCAACCATAGTCGATATTTCAAAAATAATCAACCATGATTGGTCAATTTGCCGACTTACGACTTGCGACTCCTTTGTGACGTTACGATACGACCAATGTAGATCCAGCTTTAGAGACGTCACATTTATGATAATAATTATACGTAAAATTTTTATCAAGTTTTTAATGAATATTGTAAAAATATTTTATTAAAATATTTATTATCGCTACCACTGTTATATTTTTCGTTATTATTTTGTGGTCTCTATTTAAAAATTAAATCGACTGCACAGCGCTATATAGGATAAATACAAACGAACGATATAATATTTATTTTACGATATACAGCTGTATTATTAAAATTAAAATTGTATCTACATCAAAGAAACGCATTATCGATGATAAATTGCATTATTATTTAACAATAATATTAAATCTGTGCACCCGTTTTTTCTTAGTAGTAGTACTTCAATATTTATCGAAATATTCTCTGATTGTACACACATACATATATATATATATATATATATATATATATATATTTCAAATGTAAAATGATTAATATCAATTTAAGTATATCTAACAGAAATAATCAAAAGATAAAATTTGTCAAATATTACGTTGATAGGTAATGTTGATTTTGTATGTAAACAGTTAAATTTTTTAACAAGCTTAATTTTTTAACAAGCTTAATTTTTTTAATAGACACAAAAATTTTTAAATATAAAGAAAAATTTATACACATATCCCGTGCAGAAAATTATTAGAGCTAGTACATGAAATCATTGGCCCTGATAAGGATAATGTAAGGATGTCACAAAAAAGGATATTTTATCATCATCAATAATGTAAGGATGTCATAAAAAAGGATATTCTATCATCATCAATAAGGGGCCTTATTAAATTACTAAGAACATATAAAAAAAACTATAATAGTTATCCGATGTTTA
Source organism: Camponotus floridanus (assembly GCF_003227725.1). Lineage (NCBI taxonomy): Eukaryota > Metazoa > Arthropoda > Insecta > Hymenoptera > Formicidae > Camponotus > Camponotus floridanus. The sequence goes on from NW_020229503.1 coordinate 1,383,115, forward strand.
ATTTATAGTTTAATTTGAGGTTCTATTATACATTAGATCCTTTTAAGAATTATTTAAGTGTACTGCACTTTTAAAATAAGATCATTAATATTGTTTTATATGTATCAGAGCCTCAATTGAATTTTGCTTTTAATAATGCTTTAATTTAATATTGCAGATAGTGAGAAGTAAAACTTATTAGGATATTATAAAAACATTTTAAATATATACAGGGTGGGGAAAAAGTATGGAAGCAAACAATTATTTCCGAAACTATTCATTTTTCGACAAAATGTCTTAGACATAATTTTTATGGTATGAAAAGATGTATTATGTGGCATAGACGGCATGACCTTGAAATGACCCTTACGAGCTGCATACAAATAACGTAAAAAATTTCAAATGGAACTCGTCAGTTTTTGTTACAGATTCTTGTAGCTGATGTCGAAACGTTTACAAAACACTGCATATGAGCCCTATTCCCTTAAAAACACTCCCAGTTACGAAACAATTGTGATAATTCGTATCGACGAAATTGAAAATAGACAGCGTACGTGTGATTACATGAATGTGTGTAACGCGACTGAACGTCATTATGAGAGATCAGTACAACAGTAGCGATTACTGCAATAAATGGAGAATAACCCGCTTCGATCATTTCTGCCGATACGAAAGACACGCGAAGTTCGTAGAATCAGTTAAGGCGTACATCGAACCGTACTCAAGGAAAGAGATTGCGTGATTCATCCAACCAGTTAAGATAAGATAAGTGCGATTCATCCAACCAGTTAAGGCAAGATAAGTGCGATTCATCCAACCAGTTAAGGCAAGATAAGTGCGATTCATCCAACCAGTTAAGGCAAGATAAGTGCGATTCATCCAACCAGTTAAGGCAAGATAAATGCGATTCATCCAACCAGTTAAGAAAAGATAAGTGCGATTCATCCAACCAGTTAAGGCAAGATAAGTGCGATTCATCCAACCAGTTAAGGCAAGATAAGTGCGATTCATCCAACCAGTTAAGGCAAGATAAGTGCGATTCATCCAACCAGTTAAGGCAAAATAAGTGCGATTCTATGAATACTCATAGACAGTGTATCATATGACAACAGGTACAATTACATGTTATTAGTGGACGCAACGTCATGATGCGAAATCAGTAAGCAATGTCAATGTGCATACAAATTGTTTGTATCATAATTGTTTCGTAACTGGGAGTGTTTTTAAGGGAATAGGGCTCATATGCAGTGTTTTGTAAACGTTTCGACATCAGCTACAAGAATCTGTAACAAAAACTGACGAGTTCCATTTGAAATTTTTTACGTTATTTGTATGCAGCTCGTAAGGGTCATTTCAAGGTCATGCCGTCTATGCCACATAATACATCTTTTCATACCATAAAAATTATGTCTAAGACATTTTGTCGAAAAATGAATAGTTTTGGAAATAATTGTTTGCTTCCATACTTTTTCCCCACCCTGTATATATATATATATATATATATATATATATATATATTCATTCAATATTTTTAAAAAATAAGATTTTGTTAGTGTGTTAATCTACAAGGACCTTAGAAGGATTTTCTAATGTTGCCTTAATTTTGAAACTCAATCTTTAATAAAAATAAATAAGAAGGCCATTGTAAGGATTTCTTAATTGCGCCGCATTTTTAAAATGAAGAATTCATTTGACCAATGAAGAATTCACAGTACCAATTTATAAAAAACTCAAAAAAAGTTTATAACGGTCGTATTTTCGGACGTTTTCGCTGCTACGGATAGATCGCCGGTGCAAGGGTCTAGATAGAAAATACGCGCGGTATGTGTGTAATAAAAATAATTTATTTGATAATTACAGTGTGTGTGTGTGTGTGTGTGTGTGTGCGCGCGCGCGCGCGCGCGAGAGTGTGTGTGCGTAGCGCACGCTGATCTTGTATGTAGTTTGATAGTATCGAAACTACAGCCTTTAATTCGCACGCGGACTTGTGTTTACGACGCGCGAACCTAGGTCAGTGCGTGAGTTTTTGCGGCGCTTTTTCCGGCGAGGAATCCCGGCGTTCCGGGAATTCCCAGTTTCGCGTGATTGACGGTCGCTTTCGGGGAAAACGCAGTTTCCCAGTTATTATTATATTCCGGTGCTCTCAACGACGGTGTCGGAGGTCGTGATGATTAAATGCGCGGTGCGCTCGGCGTTGGTTGACAAATACGCGTGATAATTAAATGCGTGCAATGCGCCTGGTGTGCGTTAACAGATGCGCGTAAAGATCGCGTCGCGAAGAATGGAATTCGCGGTGCAGCTAGGTCGAGAACTCTCGATTCGGGACGGCTCTGAGCTCCATCTTCCGGGATGGCCTAGCTGCAGGATTAGGTGGATGCATGCGTACGTTGGAATCGAGATCACTCGACCAAGACGGAGTTCACTCCACCTTTCATCCGTGATAGTTGTGGTTTAGTCTGGATTTCTCGGATTTCTCTCTGAAGCTTACTGCTTAGAGCGGATCAGGAGAATGTAATTATACGCCGAAATGTGACTCTTTTTATACGGGCTAATTGCCCGCGTCGGCGCGCGGCGGTATAACCCCTTCCGAACGGAAAACGGTGCGGTCGGGCCCGCTCGGAGAGATTCGGGTGTGCGCCGAATGCCGGCTTTCGCCTGCTTTCGGGCCACGTCGGATATGATCGGCGATGGTCGGTCGGTTTTGAACCTAACGACTTCGTGTTTAACAAAGTATTAAAAAATGGGCGCACCGCGCCCCTACCTCTGTCCGACGGATGTTCTGCCGGGCGGCAGCTTCCAGCGAGTATCATGCTGGGAATCGTGACGATGTACCGGGATGCATCGTTACAAGTTAATAATATTGCATTAATAATAACATTAATAAACAAAGAATTTCTATTAAAAATATCTTATTTATTTCATAATTTTCATTATACAAAATAAAAAAAATTTTTAAATACATATATATATATTATCGTCGCTAGGTGGCGAAAGGGAAAATGCCTAATTCGAAAGTAGAATCTATCTAAGACAATATATAAGGCCGCGGTACAGGTCTCGCAAATCACGACTTATCGGTCAAAGAGCGCATTAACTCGAAGACTGTTATAGCTGAATCTCTTCTATTTTTTGCGAGAGGAGCCCTAGAACTATAAAAATAAACCACATGGTTAATTTTTTTAATGATGAATTCATATATGTATTATAGAATAAATGTAGAAATAAATATCAATATATAATAGTAAATATATAATAATAAATACATAATAGTAAATATATCTATACAAATATCCACTGAATGTTGTATGATATCTACAGAATATTGCTTTACATATCCTATAAACATTTATGAAATTTCGAATTGCGGACAATATAAAATTTTTTTATAAGGTTTCGATAGTGTTTCCACATTGAGTCCTGATAATATTTCTCTATCAGACCTTAAAGCACCATTTGTTAC